>NC_137777.1:1232363-1394863 GCF_963455305.1 Plecotus auritus
CAGCAGTGCGGCCGCGGCTCAGCCTGAGGGGCTGCTGCTCGGCAGTGGCTCTACTTTCCCGACAGCAGTGCCCGGAGCCCCGGCTGACCGGATGTCGGGGGGAGGGACCCTAGGGAGCCCCCGGCTGTGCGGGAGTGCAGCTGAGGTCCTTTGTGGGGGGGGGGTCCTGACACTCATGGCTCGTCCTCGGTGCTGGGAGCGGGGAGCTGTGACAGGCCGCTCGGGGAGCCTCCCTCCGTCCAGGCTCACCACGGCGGGGACACCATGACCCCTCCTCCCCGTCTCTGCAGGCCCCTCGGGTGTCGGGGCCACACAGTGCGGCCTCCAGACCTGACGCCGCTGCAGAGCTCGCCCGTCCCGGTGACGTCCCGGGTTACTCCTTTTAAGGAGAAACAATTGATTATGCTTCTCACGCACGCACCCTCCTCACCCCAGCTCCGCGCTGCAGACCCTCAGCGACCCCGACGGCAGCAGAGGGCCGGGGAGCACAAGGCGGCCCTGGAGGAGGCGGGAGGAGGAGAGGCAGGAGGAGGCAGGAGAGAGGAGGAGGGAGGAGGAGGCAGGAGGAGGCAGGAGAGAGGAGGAGGAGGAGGAGGCAGGAGGAGGCAGGAGGAGGGAGGGGGAGGAGCAGGAGGAGGCAGGGGGAGGAGGGAGGA
This sequence comes from Plecotus auritus, assembly GCF_963455305.1. NCBI lineage: Eukaryota > Metazoa > Chordata > Mammalia > Chiroptera > Vespertilionidae > Plecotus > Plecotus auritus. The sequence goes on from NC_137777.1 coordinate 1,233,020, forward strand.
GGAGGCAGGAGGAGGCAGGAGGAGGCAGGAGGAGGCAGGAGGAGGAGGCAGGAGGAGGGAGGAGGCAGGAGGAGGAGGCAGGAGGAGGAGGCAGGAGGAGGCAGGAGGAGGCAGGAGGAGGCAGGAGGAGGAGGCAGAGGAGGCAGGAGGAGGAGGCAGAGGAGGGAGGAGGAGGGAGGGGGAGGAGGCAGGAGGAGGCAGGAGGAGAGGAGGAGGCAGGAGAGGGAGAGGAGGGAGGGGAGAGGCAGGAGGAGGCAGGAGGAGGAGGCAGGAGGAGGCAGGAGGAGGAGGCAGAGGAGGGAGGAGGAGGCAGGAGGAGGCAGGAGGCAGGGGGAGGCAGGAGGAGCAGGAGGAGGGAGGAGGAGGCAGGAGGAGCCAGGGGGAGGGAGGAGGAGGCAGGAGGAGGGAGGAGGAGGCAGGAGGAGGAGGGAGGAGGAGGCAGGAGGAGGCAGGGGGAGGGAGGAGGAGGCAGGAGGAGGCAGGAGGAGGAGGAGGAGCAGGAGGAGGCAGGAGGAGGGAGGAGGAGGCAGGAGGAGGCAGGAGGAGGGAGGAGGAGGCAGGAGGAGGCAGGAGGGAGGCAGGAGGAGGCAGGAGGAGGGAGGAGGAGGCAGGAGGAGGGAGGAGGAGGCAGGAGGAGGCAGGAGGAGGCAGGAGGAGGCAGGAGGAGGCAGGGGGAGGCGGGAGGAGGCAGGGAGGAGGCAGGAGGAGGCAGGAGGAGGGAGGAGGAGGGAGGAGGAGGCAGGAGGAGGCAGGAGGAGGAGGAGGAGGGAGGAGGAGGGAGAGGAGGCAGGAGGACTGGCAGGAGGAGGAGGGAGGAGGCAGGAGGAGGCAGAGGAGGGAGGAGGAGGGAGGAGGAGGGAGGAGGAGGGAGGAGGAGGCAGGGGGAGGCAGGAGGAGGAGGGAGGAGGAGGCAGGAGGAGGGAGGAGGAGGCAGGAGGAGGGAGGAGGAGGCAGGAGGAGGCAGGAGAGGAGGGAGGAGGAGGCAGGAGGAGGCAGGAGGAGCAGGAGGGCAGGAGGGGAGGAGGAGGAGGAGGAGGAGGGGAGGTGGAGGCAGGGGGAGGCAGGAGGAGGCAGGAGGAGGAGGGAGGAGGAGGCAGGAGGAGGGAGGAGGAGGCAGGAGGAGGGAGGAGGAGGCAGGAGGAGGCAGAGAGGAGGGCGGGGGGGAGGCGGAGGTGGCACTGTGCGGTCCTCCGACGTGGGCCTGTGGTTCCCGCCCGTGTGGCCTGAGTTCCTGAAGAACGGCTCACGCGTCGGAGTGGGGGCAGCGTGGCTGTGGCAGCGGGGACCATGGGGGGACGGGTGGTGGTGGCCACAGTGTCCCTCCCTCAGGCCCATTGCCTGTCCCGCTCTGAGTGCTGAGCTCTGGCCTCCCACAGGACATCGGGGAGCAGAGCGTGGGGGAGCTGAGCGTCGGGGAGCAGGGGGAGGAGTTGCAGAGCCACTGCTGCCGCGCCCACATTCCCCGAGCAGACCTGGGTGGCCCCACGTGCCCGCCCCCACGGCCTGGGCACAGCTTGGCTGCGTGTGTGTGCGTTGTCCTGCCCGCGGCCGGCGCGGGGGACAGCTGGTAATTGCACCTCCGCGCCCCCGGGCAGTGATTGCAGGCGCAGAGCCGGCGCCTTTAGAATCGATACTGTAATATCTCTATCGGCGGGAGATGAGGTGAGGAATCAGAACGCGCCCTTTCAACCCTCCTTCGAACCGGTGGGGGCCAGAGCGCGTGGGAGAGGAGGGAGGGAGGGCAGCAGCCTGGCGGGCGACGGGGTCCAGCCTGCAGCTGTGGCCAGCAGTTCCAGGCGGCTCCCCTCCCCGCCCCGCCGCCTCCCCCTCCCTCCCCCGATGCTGGAGGCGCTGTGTCACTGTGTCATGCAGGTGCTGTCTCACTGCCCACCCCCCCTCTGTCCCGCCCCGCCGCCTTCTTCCCAGAGCCGGCCTGCAGTGAGGGTCGGGAGCCGGGGTGTGGGAGGCCCTGCCCGCGCTGCCCACTCTGCCCCCGGGGAGCTGCGGGTCGCAGGCCCCTCGCGTGGGAGCCGAGTGGGTGCACGTGGCTTCGGGCCTCTGCAGGGAGATCGATGCTGGACTTCGGGCCCAGATCTTCTCCCCCATTCGCGGGAGTGAGTGCAGCCACCGCCCCGTCACACCGGCCCACGCAGCACGGAGCGGGCGCAGAGGGGTGCCCGTGAGCAGTGAGCGCAGGACCGATGGGTGATTAAGGATCGGCCCGGCCGTGGGGGGCCCTGCCCGGTTCTGCCGTCTCTGCAGAGACTGCCCACGGCGACCTCAGGCTCCTCCAGTGCCACTGGTCGCCCCCCAGTGTATCCACTCAGCCTCCTGCCGGAAGGTGGAAGTCAGAGGTCAGCCTGAGGTCGTCCCAAAGTCAACACAAGGTCGGCCTAAGGTCAGCCCGAGTTCAGCTCCAGGTCAGCATCGGGCTGTGGGTAACGGCTCATGTGGACGTGGCTTCACCTGATCAGACGCCCGCCCAGGGCCTCGGGGTCGGGAGCGGGGGGCTGGCGTCCTGCGTGGGGCTCTCCCGCCCGCCGGCCGCGCCCACAGCCCGGTCGCCCTGGAGTCCGGCCCCTGGCGTGTTCTCGTGTCTCGATGGGACCCCGCAGGCTGTGGCCGTGCCGCCCTGCATTGCAGACATGGGGGGCTGACGGAGCAGGGCCCAGCTCTGTCAGCATGCAGGGCAGGCACCCCCAGGCCTCCCTGCCTCGCTGAGGAAATGGGGTGCACATCCCACCTGGGAGGCAGCGGGCCGGCTCGGAGCAGGACTCAGCATACGTGTGCGCGCCTTCCCCAGAGCCCCGCCCGCCGCGCGGCCTTTAACTGAGAACCGCCGCAGGAATCGGTGGGACGATCGGAGATGAACGGGATGGGGGGCGAGTGCACGGAATTCTCACGGCGGCGGGAGGAAGACGCCGGTCAAGGTCAGCCTCCCAGCTGCGGCTCTGACCGTGGAGGAAACGACCGAGCGTCTCAGAGCCGCGGCTGGCCGGCGGCCCAGGACGGCTGCTCGGACCTCGTCAGGGGCTGCCCGCCGGCTGCCCAGGGGCGGACGTGAGGGACCGCAGGAACGCGCGAGGCCTGCCGCCATTGCTTACCCACTGGCTGATTCGATGCTCATAAGCCGTTCCCCCTGCGGGTGGCAGGGCCGCGGGAGGAACCGGAAGCCGTGCTGGCACGGGAGACCGACCGGAGGCTGTGCAGGGCGGGCGCTGGGCGGGCAGTGGGGCCTCCTGGGGTCCTCCTCTCCCCGTCTCTCCTGTGCTCCTCCCCCACCCCCCCCCCGTCACCCCTGGGCAGGCGTCCATCGCTCACGTCCGTCCTCCCTCCTGGGCACGGCCGGGCACCGGCTCTGGGCTGTGGAGAGGGGCCGCCTGGACCCCCCCACCTCCCCTGGCGGCTTTCAGTCCCCGGCGGAGAAAGTCACTGGCGACACGGCCCCCCCACTGGGGCCCCTGGACCAGGCTGCCCAGCAGGTTGCACACGTGGGTCATTAGACACGCAGGCGTGACGGCCCCCATGCGTCCCCGTCCTCGGCAGGGCAGGGACGAGGTCCGCTCATCGCCCCTCCTCCGGGAGGCCCTCCCAGGTCTCTCCCTTCAGAAGGCGAGGCAGACGGCGACCGGGTGGTCTTCGGAGGCTTCTGTCTGGCTCCAGCGGCTCCCCAGGCGCCGTCATGGTCATGGTCATGGTCATGGTCATGGTCATGGTCACGGTATTCGGGATGGCGTACAGCTCAGACCTCTGGGGTGAGAAGCAGGCCCCACCCCTGTGGCTGAGTGACTCTGAGCAGAGACTCAGCCTCTCTGAGCCCCAGGCTCCCACCCGCCACGGGGGCTCACGGGCCGGCACGAGGGGCTGCGCCCAGACCCCCCAGCACGCAGCAGATGCTCGAAGACGCCGCCAGCTCCGCTCTGACCCTGCCGGCTGCACGGGCCCCAGGCCTCCCCACCGGAGCAGGAACCGAGGACAGCGAGTGCGGGGCGGCCCCTCCCCGGCCCTCCAGGCCTGGCAGAGGGCAGGGCACCCACGACGCTCCCAGGGCCCAGACCTCCCGCTCCCCTCGCTCTCCTTGGGGTGACAGCCCCCTCTGATCCCCGCGCCGCCCCCACCAGCCCTTCTCAGGTGCGGTGGCTCTCGGCACAGCGGAAACGCCGGGGCCTCGTCAGAAAGGACGTTTCAATGAGAACCGAAGCCGAGCGGGCATGAAACATAAGCGCCTTCAAGAGCAAACGCTGCGCCCGACCTCACAGCCGGTGTCCGACCCCAGGAGCCTGGGGCTGGGGAAGGCAGGCTGGTTCCTGTGCCGGGCGGGGGTGGGGGGGTGGAGGGGGGGGAGGGGGTTTGGGGGGTCGGGGAGGGAGCAGGAGCCAGGCCCTCCCAGCCTTTCTGACAGACCTATTTCATTCTGTCCTCAAACCACCCCTGAGCCAGGTATTCGGTGGACGTGAACCAAGCACAGAGAGGTTCAGACACCTGCCCAGGGCGACACAGCACTAGAGCCTTGTTTCCTGGCATTTTCCCTGTAAGAATGGGGGGGAGGCCTTGACTGCTCTCTGCACGGCTGAGCTGAAACCAGAAGTCCCAGGGTGTCCATCGACGACGAGACACACGGTCTAGAGCAGCCGTGGGCAAACTACAGCCCGCGGGCCGGATCCGGCCCGTTCGGCTGTTCTATCCGGCCCGCGGAGCCGAAAGAGCGGAGGGTTCTCTTGCTCTCCCCTCCGCTCCTTTACTTTGAATTTATATTAGTTCACACAAACACTCCATCCATGCTTTTGTTCCGGCCCTCCGGTCCAGTTTAAGAACCCATTGTGGCCCTCGAGTCAAAAAGTTTGCCCACCCCTGGTCTGGAGAATGATTGCTCAATAGTTAGTCTCCTCCACCAACGAAGGCCTTTTCACCTTTTCCCACTCGCACACGGGGTAGCGTGGAGATGAATGCGTGACAGCCTGGCCGGCGTGGCTCAGGGGTTGAGCTTTGACCTATGACCCAGGAGGTCAGGGTTCGATTCCCGGTCAGGGCACATGCCCAGGTTGCAGGCTCGATCCCCAGCGTGGGGGGCGTGCGGGAGGCAGCCGATCCATGATTCTCCCTCATCATGGGTGTTTCTCTCTCTCTCTCCCTCTCCCTTCCTCTCTGAAGTTAATAAAATATATTTTTTTAAAAAAGAAGGAAGGAATGAGTGACAGAATCAGGAAACGCGTCTGCCGTTTCCCTGAAAACCCCACAACAACAGACTCTTCACTCGCTGAGCCCAACGCTCGTGCAGTCGGCAAACACTCCTTTTTAACCAAACAGCTTCTAGTGTGTTATTAGAGCGATTAGCTTGGTTTGGGGCCAAATATAATTTGGCCACTTCTTCTCGACCAAATTGGTTTTGGCCCCATTATGTCTCCTCGAGGTTTCCCGTCCGAGGGGAGCGGTAATCACTCATAGCTCGTGGGGTCCACGCGGGGTAAACGTCCAAGTGCTTAATCTGGGTCTGGCGCACCGCCGGCCCAGCCCCGGGACGCCCTCCCCTGGGGACGGCCAGCTCCGTCCTGCTGAGAGGGTGAGCTTGACACGCAGGCAGACAGGGCGGCTGCAGCGGGGAACAAGGGCAGGCGGGACGGAGGCGGGGTGGGCACAGCAGGCAGAGCAGCTGAACCCCGGGCACCCCCCAGGTGGCGGTCACAGAATGACTGCAGGAGGCCGGGGAGCTGGGGAGGCCGGGGAGCTGGGGAGGCCGGGGAGCTGGGGAGGCCGGGGAACTGGGGAGGCCGGGGAATGGGTGAGGCCGGGGAGCTGGGGAGGCCGGGGAACTGGGGAGGCCGGGGAGCTGGGAGGCTGGGGAGCTGGGAGGCCGGGGAGCTGGGAGGCCGGGAGCTGGGAGGCTGGGGAACTGGGAGGCCGGGGAGCTGGGGAGGCCGGGGAGCTGGGGAGGCCGGGGAGCTGGGGAGGCCGGGGAACTGGGAGGCCGGGGAGCTGGGGAGGCCGGGGAGCTGGGGAGGCCGGGGAGCTGGGGAGGCTGGGGAACTGGGAGGCCGGGGAGCTGGGGAGGCCGGGGAACGGGGGAGGCCGGGGAGCTGGGGAGGCCGGGGAACGGGGGAGGCCGGGGAGCTGGGGAGGCCGGGGAACGGGGGAGGCCGGGGAGCTGGGGAGGCCGGGGAGCTGGGGAGGCCGGGGAGCTGGGAGGCCGGCAGGCGCAGGCGAGGGCGGGCAGGGGCAGGGATGTCGGGCGCGCAGGGGCAGGGATGTCGGGCGCGCAGGGGCAGGGATGTCGGGCGCGCAGGGGCAGGGATGTCGGGCGCGCAGGGGCAGGGATGTCGGGTGCGCAGGGGCAGGGGCGTCGGGCCGCTGCGGGGCAGGAGCAGAGAGGCGCTGACCAGACGCCACAGCAGACACAGCGCCTGTGAGCAAGCGCCTTCTCCGTGCCGCCGGGAACACGTGCTGCCAGGAGGCGTCTGCCTGCGACGGTGACGAGGTGGCCCCCCAGGAGACGCGGGGCACCTAGAGCGCTGGGCGGTGACGGGCGGCCACGCCGTCCACTGCCCCGTTTTCTCTGCGAAGGAAGCGCCGCGGATGGTTAAAAAGCATAATCCACACAGCTCAGCGCAACCGTGAGAAATAACAGGGGAAACGGCTTTGTATGCACCATAGGCGGGAAAGCTGGATGTTTAAAAAAAATATTTTTATTGATTTTTAGTTTGAGAGAGAGGAAGGGAGAGGGAGAGAGATAGAGACATCAGTGATGGGAGAGAATCACTGACCGGCTGCCTCCTGCACGCCCCACCTGGGGATCGAGCCGGCAACCCGGGCCTGTGCCCCGACCCGGAATCCAACCGTGACCTCCTGGTTCAAAGGTCGACACTGAGCCACGCCCAGGGCGACCAGGCTCCTTGGCCAGGAGGGAGGACTGACGTAGCTCATCTCGGGTCCCCGCGCGGGGACTGGAGAGGGACGCGTTAGGTGTCAGGACGAGGTGCCCCGTGCCTCCACGCTGTCTTCGCCTTTTCGCGCCGCGTCTGGCCATTAGGTCCCCAAGGGGCGTCTCCCGTTCCCCGCCCCCTGAGCTGCTCAGGGTGGAAGCGGAGGCCTCGGGCCTGTCCATTCGTCCGGCCTTCCGGGTACCTGTGCCCCTGGAGAAGCCCAGGCAGGGAGCTGGGCGAGATGCCGCCTGCAGTGGGCCCCTGGGGTGTACACAGCTCCGCAGGCTGGGAGGGGCCGGACGGGCTCTGGGGACCCCTGCTGTGTTCATGTCCCCCCAAAATGAGGCTCATGTCCAGGGCTAAGCGATGCAAATACCCCCCCCTCCCTCTCTCTCCCTCCCTCTCTCTCTCTCTCTCCCTCCCTCCCTCTCTCTCTCTCTGGCTCAGATGAAAGAAAAGTGTTTAGAGCTGTTTTCACACCGATGGTTCCAAAGCCACACGCAGGCTGCATGTTGCTCCTGGAGCACGTCCACACGCCTGCATGCACACGCGTGCATACACATGCATACAGGGACGCTCACCCGAGCACACGTGCACCAACAGGCTCACGGTACAGCAAGCACACACGTTGCACGTGGCGCCAGGCCAGGACGCACACGAGTGCCATGTAGATGCACACGCAACACGCAGGCAGACGAATGTGCTCCAGACGCCAGTGCTGCCGGGCGCCCGGCCAGGCGTGAGCTCCCGCCGAGAGAAGCATATGGCCGCGCACACGCAGGCATGTGCTCGCGCTGCAGACACAAGCGTGCTCCCCGCGTGCAGTCCCCGGCGGTTAAAAGCCAGACACGGAGAGCATTAATAAGGGACGCCGCCAGCAGCTCCGCGGCAACATTGATTTCCGCGGTCGGCAGAGCCGAGTCAATAAACCCCAGACGGCACTTTACACGGAGTCTGTCCTCGCGGGCGGCCCGGGAGGAGCCGGGCCAGGGAGCGTTTACAACCTTCCGTGGGGGGGAGCGGCCTGCGGCGGGCAGGGGTCGGGGGCCTGGGGAGGCCGAGGCTCCCGGGCCACGTGTGGACTCACGGGCGGAGGAGAGGTCGCCGTCGGTACCTGGGAAGCCGCCAGAGCCGGTGGAGGGCCCTGGAGGCCGCCCGCACAGGCGGCCACGGGCCTTCGCAGCAGCTCAGGGCGGCGTCCCTGCGACCTGGAAGGGCCCTCCATCCCCAAGCCCCCCTGGGGTCCGAGGTCATTCCTTTTTGTTGTTGCCCATCCTCCCCCGAGGATGTTTTCCGCTGATTCTTAGGGAGAGTGGAAGGGAGAGGGAGAGACAGAGACATCGGTGTGAGAGAGACACATGGATGGGTTGCCTCCTGCATGCGCTCCGACCGGGGCCCAGGCGGGGAGGAGCCTGCAACCGAGGTACATGCCCTTGACTCGGGAATTGAACCCAGGACCCCTTGGTCCGCAGGCTGATGCTCTCTCCACGGAGCCACACCCGCCAGGGCCTGAGGTCATCCTTTGGTCCCGATCACCAACAGCTCGGGCTAAACTGTGTCCTCCATTCCTACTGTCTAAGCCAGCCGTGGGCAAACTATGGCCCGCGGGCCGGATCCGGCTGTTCTCTTGCTCTCCCCTCCGCTCCTTTACTTTGAATTTATATTAGTTCACACAAGCACTCCATCCATGCTTTTGTTCCGGCCCTCCGGTCCAGTTTAAGAACCCATGGTGGCCCTCGAGTCAAAAAGTTTGCCCACCCCTGGAAGCCACCGAACAATCCTCGCCTATCACCCTGGCCACCCCTAACTCAACCTTATCCTGACCTCCACGCACTGGCCCCGGACGGAGGCCTGAGGCTGGTCCCCGCTGAGTCCCCGCCCCAGACACACGTGGCCACGCCCCGGGATCTGTGAAGAGCTTTACACGCAGTCGGACTGCGGACTGAAGGGTTCCTGGTTCGGCTCCGATCCAGGGCATGTACCTCGGTTACGTGTTCCCTGGCCCTGGTCGGGGCGCGTGCAGGAGGCAACCAATGGATGTGCCTCTCACACTGATGTTTCTGTCTCTCCCTCGCCCTCCCTCTCTCTCTAAAAATCAACGGAAAAATGTCCTCGGGTGAGGCTTAAAAACACAATAAAAAGAAAGCGCTGTCCGTAGCAAAGAAGTCCGTCCACCGGCCGTTCCGGTCCTGGTCCCCTCGTGGCCATGTTCCCGTGGGACCCGCAGGGCTTCCGTCGGAGTGTGAGGCTCGGGTGGCGGGATTTCAGGTTTTCACGTCCGAAAAGGGGGCACGGGCTCCGAGCCTGGTGGGGCTGCGGGCTGGCCCTGCTCCTCCGTCCCTCAGCAGGCCGCGGTGTCGCCGAGCCTGCGCCTGTCACCCCGCCAGCTCCAGCTCTGGCCCGGCCGGCCGTGGCCGCGGTTTCCCGAGACGGAGAGCGTGGGAGTAGCTGTCCCGTCAGACCCAGGCCTCTGACAGCCGTAGGAGCCGCACACGGAGGGCCTGTCCCGGACACGGAGGGCCTGTCCCTGACACGGAGGGCCTGTCCCGGACACGGAGGGGCCTGTCCCGGACACGGAGGGCCTGTCCCGGACACGGAGGGGCCTGTCCCGGACACGGAGGGCCTGTCCCGGACACGGAGGGGCCTTCTCCGACACGGAGGGCCTGTCCCACACACGGAGGGGCCTTCCCCGGACACGGAGGGGCCTTCCCCGGACACGGAGGGGCCTCCCTGGACACGGAGGGGCCTCCCCGGACACGGCCCTCATTTCCTCGCAGTGGCCTGGAGCGCGAGCCGGCGGGCTGGCTGGGACGGGCTGGAGGTGGCGGGGACATGGCAGGCTCCTCGCGGAAGGTGCTGGCGGCAGCTGGTGGGGCACCTGGTCTTGCCTCCTCCCAGGGACCCTCAGCCCTGCAGCCCCGCCCGCCAGGCCCCTCTCGTCTTTGGGGGAGACCGGGGGAGGCAGGAGTGGAGGCTGCTGGGCCCTTGAGGACTGACCGGGGAGGCGGGAGGCAGTCTGCCTGTGTCAGGAGGGGCCGGGGCCCAGTGGGCAGCAGGCGGGCGTGGGAGCACTGCTCGCGGGGGCGGGGGCAGCGGCTGGGCCTAGGTGAGCAGACCACCCGGTCCCGCCGTGTCTCCATCCCATCCTCCCGCGGCGCCCCGGCCTCGACACCGCCTTCCCCAAGGGAATGCCCCGCTCCGGGCCGCGGGGGCTGCCTCCCCTCACAGCGGCTCCGGCGTCGCTTGGAAGGACCCGTGCAGGGCTCCTCCCTGGAGCCTCTGAGCCGACCCCGTGCCTGTTCCTTTGTCCTCAGGGCTCCGCCCCCCGTGAGACGCCCGGGCAGAGCCGCCCCGAGTGACACTGGATGCGGGCAGCTTGGGCCGGGACGCCTGCACCCAGTTCTGCAGCCCCGCCTCCCAGCTTCCCCCGCAGGAGCCCGAGCCAGCCTGTGCACATGTACGATAATGCACACACATATGCATAAACGTGCAATGCACACACGTGTTCACACACATGCATAAGCACGCACAGCACGCACAGGCACACATGTGCTCAAAGCATGCACAACACACATGCACACATGTGCTCACACATGCATAAGTGTGCACAGCACACACACGCACACACATGCTCACACATGCATAAGTGCACAGCACACATGCACGCACGTGCTCACACATGCATAAGTGTGCACAGCACACACATGCACGCACATGCTCACACATGCATAAGTGTGCACAGCACACATGCACGCACGTGCTCACACATGCATAAGTGTGCACAGCACACACATGCACGCACGTGCTCACACATGCATAAGTGTGCACAGCACACACATGCGTAAGTACACATGCACACACAGCCCTGCCACTCTGCCCACCTGAAGGTCACGGCTTTGCCCTTCACTAGGTCCGGCCAGCACAGGCGTGTTTGCAGCTGATGCTCCAGCCCAGCCGCCGGGTCCCTTTCCTGTCCCACAAGAGTCACCCCAGGTCCCGACCTTTACTTCCCCTTTCGCCTGCAGGCTAGGCACCAGCTGGCGGCCTCCGTCTTGGGGGCTGAATCTTGGGCTGCAGTGGGGTGCCAGGTGGGGTGCCAGGTGGGGTGCCAGGTGGTGCAGCATGGACTGGCCGTGAGCGAGAGGTCAGCCAAGGGGCTCTCTCCGCTGGGAGAAGGGAGGTCACTGACTCACCCAGAAGCCTGGTCGGAGATGCCAGGACCCAGCCTGCGCCCTGCCAGCCGCTCATGGCCTCTGCCACTGTCCCAGGCTGCTCCTGAGCAAGGCGCCGGGCCCCCCCTGTCCCACAGACACCGTCCCCCCCTGTCCCACAGACACCGTCCCCCCCTGTCCCACAGACACCATCCCCCCCTGTCCCACAGACACCGTCCCCCCTGTCCCAGAGGCACCGTCCCCCCCTGTCCCACAGACACCGTCCCCCCCTGTCCCACAGACACCGTCCCCACCTGTCCCACAGACACCGTCCCCCCTGTCCCACAGACACTGTCCCCCCCTGTCCCACAGACACCGTCCCCCCTGTCCCACAGACACCGTCCCCCCCTGTCCCACAGACACCGTCCCCCCTGTCCCACAGACACCGTCCCCCCCTGTCCCACAGACACTGTCCCCCCTGTCCCACAGACACCATCCCCACCCGTCCCATAGACACCGTCCCCCCCTGTCCCACAGACACTGTCCCCCCTGTCCCACAGACACTGTCCCCCCCTGTCCCACAGACACTGTCCCCCCCCCCGTCCCACAGACACCGTCCCCCCTGTCCCACAGACACTGTTCCCCCCTGTCCCACAGGTGCCTTCCCCCCCGTCCCACAGACACCGTCCCCACCTGTCCCACAGACACCGTCCCCCCCTGTCCCACAGACACTGTCCCCCCCTGTCCCACAGACACTGTCCCCCCTGTCCCACAGACACTGTCCCCCCCTGTCCCACAGACACTGTCCCCCCTGTCCCACAGACACTGTCCCCCCCTGTCCCACAGACACTGTCCCCCCCTGTCCCACAGACACTGTCCCCCCCTGTCCCACAGACACTGTCCCCCCCGTCCCACAGACACTGTCCCCCCCTGTCCCACAGACACCGTCCCCCCCTGTCCCACAGACACTGTCCCCCCCCGTCCCACAGACACTGTCCCCCCCTGTCCCACAGACACCGTCCCCCCCTGTCCCACAGACACCGTCCCCCCCTGTCCCACAGACACTGTCCCCCCCTGTCCCACAGACACTGTCCCCCCCCGTCCCACAGACACTGTCCCCCCCCGTCCCACAGACACTGTCCCCCCCTGTCCCACAGACACTGTCCCCCCCGTCCCACAGACACTGTCCCCCCCGTCCCACAGACACTGTCCCCCCCTGTCCCACAGACACCGTCCCCCCCTGTCCCACAGACACCGTCCCCCCCGTCCCACAGACACCGTCCCCCCTGTCCCACAGACACTGTCCCCCCCTGTCCCACAGACACCGTCCCCCCTGTCCCACAGACACTGTCCCCCCCTGTCCCACAGACACCGTCCCCCCCTGTCCCACAGACACTGTCCCTCGCAGCGCACGGACCTCATCGCAGAACCTTCTCCCTTTTGATCCAAGGTGGCTGATGTCACGTTGGTTTCGGCCTACCCCCAGGAGGGACGTCGCCCACGTGGTCTGGAGGAGAGGGAGCAGGCACCCCCAGCAGGCCTCCTGCCTGAGCAGGAAGGGGGTTCTGAGCGGAGGGACGGGGACGCCCAGGGCACGTTCAGGGAAAGGGCAGGAGCCGAGTGCCTGGGTCACCTCCCTGACGAAGAAGAGGAGGAAAGGACAGTCGGGGCAGCAGGGAGAGACAGACAGACGTCCATCCGCATCAGCCAGCGTCCCTCGGGGCTCAGCAGGCGCCTGGCCGTGCGGGTCCTCCAGGGCCAGCGGCCGGGGCGGCTGCTCCCAGGCCCCAGGACACCAGCGGGCCGGCTGGCAGGGAGTGCGGGAGGCCCCGCCAGGGGAGTTGCATCTCGGAGCCAAAGGGGAGCCGGTGGTCGGCGGGTCCCTCTGCGCCAGCGGAGTTTCCAGCGGATCCAGCGGCCGGAATGCCAGGCGGGAGCAGGGATCGTCGGTGTCGGGGGGAAGCTCAGACAGGCTTTCTGGGGGGACCGCCTCCCGTGGGCACCCCCGGGGGCGGAGCAGGGCCTGGGGCGGGGGTCTGGTCTGTGTGAGGGCAGCCACGTGCCCAGAGACCCCAGAGCGGTCACCGGGGAGGGAGGAGAGGCGCTCCGAGCTCCTCAGGGCCCGGCGCTGGGGCAGAGGGTGTCCAGGCCCTGGAGGGTGTCACCCCCTCGCCCCGTCCTCTCTCTCTGATTCAAGGCGGTCTGTGCGTGAAGGTCCCGGAGGAGCCTGAAGCTCTGCACCCACTCCCCCGGCTCAGGCCGCCCAGAGGCCAGGGGCCTCGCTCGCCTCCGGAGGGGCCGGCGGGGCGGGGTGAGGGGGGGGACTGGCTTCTAGGAAGGTGGCCTTGGTCTCAGTCTCCCCACGACGCTTAGGTCCCAAGTGCCACCGGGAACAGAGCAGGGGTGCCCCTGTGGTCAGCGAGGGCCGGTGGAGTATACCCCAGGCGGTCTCTGCCCATGTTGGTGTTGGGCTGGTCGTGGGGACCATGGAGGGGCGTCCCTGGCCACCATCCCCCAAAGGCGGTGGGACAGGCCTGCATGGGGTGGACCACACACCTGGGACGGAACAGGACAGGACGGGCAACAGGTCCGGCGCCCCATCACCAGCTCTGAAGGGCCCTGGCTGGGTGGTGGGGGGCCGGGCGAGCATGTGGCTGCCACAGTGGCAACACCCGTCTGGCATCCAGAGAGCCGCAGGGCCAGGCCCGGGGGCGCGGAGCCTCCGCAGACGCACTCCCTGCCACAGGCCCCGTGGTGCCCGCTCCGGCCCGCCACCCCGGCCCCATTGCCGTGAGGCCGCGCGGAAGAACTGGGCCTTCTGATTCTGACCACTTGGCCATCGCCGCCTTAACCCGGCTCAGCACACGCTCTAATCAGCCACGCAGGACAGTGACACGCGGGCGCTCACGGGGAGCCGGTCACAGACGGACAGCGACGGGCTTCCGCCAGACGCCCACGCGAGACCATTGGCATTCCCACCGGAGGCACCAGCCGCGCTGCCCCACGTCCCTCAGCCCTGACACGAGGCTGCGAACTCCCTGGTTCCTGGACTGCGTTCACATCACTGGTGTGTGCGTGCGTGTGCATGCCCATGTGTGACACCCACAAAGACTGCTCCGCTGACTTTAAATCACCCAAAGCTTGTTAAGCAGGAAAAGATCCAGATTACAGAGGCCAGGGACCTCCTCGGGGTCCGCTCTGTGACCCGCATGACCTGTGACCTTGGAGTGTCCTTGTCAGGTCAGTGCTCCGTGCCCTTCCAGGGCTCACCCGGAGGGCGCGGCCGGGACCAGACCCCGGGTGAAGCCGCTGGTGTGGGCAGGGCTCGCAGTGTGTGCCGGGCCTTCTCCCTCACCCCCCGCCCCACCCCGTCCTCTCTCTCTGATTCCACCAACACCCCCCGCCCCACCCCGTCCTCTCTCTCTGATTCCACCAGCTCTTAGTCACGCTTCGCCCAAGAACATTCTCACGCAAACTGCTCAGAGTCCCCACAGGACGCCGGACCTGTGCCCCCTCACTCTCTCTGCCCCACGGCTCTCTGTGTGGCCTCACACCATGGCCACCAGCGGGCAGCTGCCTCTCTGGTTAGGGTTAGGGCTACGGTTAGGGTTAGGCTTCAGTCTAGGGTTAGGGTTAGGTTTAGGGTTTGCGTTCGGAGGGGTTTGGGATAGGGTTAGGGTTAGTGTTAAGGTTAGGGTTAGGGTTAGGGTTAGGGTTAGGGTTAGGGTTAGGGTTAGGATTAGGGTTAGCGTTAGGGTTAGGGTTAGGGTAAGGGTTAGGGTTAGGGTTAGGCTTCAGTCTAGGGTTAGGGTTAGGGCTTGGGTTAGGTTTAGGGTTTGCATTCGGATTAGGGTTTGGGATAGGGTTAGGGTTAGGGTTAGGGCTAGGGCTAGGTTTAGTGTTAGGATCAGGGTCAGGGTTAGGGTTAGGGCTCGGGCTCTGTGTCCTGTGGGGCGGCTCCGTGTCGTACATCTGGGCTCTGCAACCTGTGGTTCGGGCCCCCACCCCCTGTCTCTTTTGAGGGTCTGGGCAGAGGACTGTCCCAGCGGCCCTCAGCTGTGTGCCTGGTCATTGCTGACCTGCGCTCTGTGGTCAAGGCCGTGACTCCCTTGGCCTCTGGCGGCTGGGGTCCGATGCGGGCTGAGCAGGCCGTGCGGGCAGGAGGTGGCCCGGTAGGGGCGTCTGGAGGGAACGCGTTCTGAGTGGGGAGAGGGCTTCGCAGTCGTAAGTAGGTTAAGGGTCTCGCGGGGACATCATGTGGGTCTCTCGCCGGCACCCTGAACGCCAGGCAACGGCCTGTGGAGGCGGGTGTGCGCGCGCCAGGGCTGGGCGGCCTCCAGCACGGATCTGGGCCTTTCCAGCTGGGCCGCCGCCAGCGCCTGGCCGTGGTCCGCGCAGGTTCTGCAAACCACGAGGAGGACAGGAGGCAGTGGCCCACGTGGGGGGCGGATGGGCCCCCACAGCGGCTGAGCACCGGCCGGCGCCACCTGAGCTGGTGCTGGAGGCCGAGAGGCGGGGCCACACCCTCCAGGAGCCCCAGGGGCCGTGCGGGCCACACCCTGTGCTGCAAGGCCCTGCCCGGTGCGGGGCTGCCTCTGCCCCCGCTCTGCTCTGGTCCAGGCCCTCGGCCCAGCGTCCCACTCGCCCTGGGACCCCCTCCCTCTCCTCAGCCGGGGCCCCGGGCGCTGGCACCGAGCGGGTCTTCCTGGAACAGGTGTTGGTCCAAGTTATGCTCTGGACGGGGGAGGCGGGCTGGGTCCACACGGGTCCCCAGGTCCGTGTCCACCCAGAACCTCAGAACATGCCCACACTCAGAAACAGGCTGTGACCGCTAAGATGGGGCGCACTGCACTCGGCCTTCCCCGCAATGCTGTCCTCAGAGGAAGAGGAGGGGCACGGGGCGCACGCAGGGGGGGGGGGCCGTGGAGACGGCGGGCATGGATGGCGCAGCCCAGAGCAGAGACGCCAGGACGCAGGCAGCGCCGGCTGGAGGCGAGGCTGGGCCTGGCCCGGTGCTTCCTGGGGCTCTGGGAGGAGCAGCTGTGCCCTGGCGCCCGTGGTGGACGTTCGGCCTCGGAGCCGCGAAGGGACACGCCCCTGTTTCCGGCCACTCTGCTGAGGGTGAGCGTGACGCGCAGGCAGGCAGGGCGGCTCCAGCGGGAAACAAGGGCAGGCGGCACGGAGGCGGGGCGGGCACGGCAGGCAGAGCAGCCGAACCCCGGGCACCCCCGAGGCGGCGGTCACAGAATGACTGCAGGAGGCCGGGGAGCTGGGGAGGCCGGGGAGCTGGGGAGGCCGGGGAGCTGGGGCGGCCGGGGAGCTGGGGAGGCCGGGGAGCTGGGGAGGCCGGGGAGCTGGGGCGGCCGGGGAGCTGGGGAGGCCGGGGAGCTGGAGAGGCCGGGGAGCTGGGGAGGCCGGGGAGCTGGGGAGGCCGGGGAGCTGGGGAGGCCGGGGAGCTGGGGAGGCCGGGAAGCTGGGGAGGCCGGGGAGCTGGGGAGGCCGGGGAACAGGGGAGGCCAGGGAATTGGGGAGGCCGGGGAGCTGGGGAGGCCGGGGAGCTGGGGAGGCCGGGGAGCTGGGGAGGCCGGGGAACAGGGGAGGCCGGGGATCTGGGGAGGCCGGGGAGCTGGGGAGGCCGGGGAGCTGGGGAGGCCGGGGAGCTGGGGCGGCCGGGGAATTGGGGAGGCCGGGGAGCTGGGGAGGCCGGGGAGCTGGGGAGGCCGGGGAGCTGGGGCGGCCGGGGAATTGGGGAGGCCGGGGAGCTGGGGAGGCCGGGGAGCTGGGGAGGCCGGGGAGCTGGGGAGGCCGGGGAGCTGGGGCGGCCGGGGAATTGGGGAGGCCGGGGAGCTGGGGAGGCCGGGGAGCTGGGGAGGCCGGGGAGCTGGGGAGGCCGGGGAGCTGGGGAGCTGGGGAGGCCGGGGAGCTGGGGAGGCCGGGGAGCTGGGGAGCTGGGGAGGCCGGCAGGCGCAGGTGAGGGCGCGCAGGGGCAGGCCCGCTGTGGGCAGGAGCAGTGAGGTGTGGACCAGGCGGCCACGGGCAGACACAGTGTGGCTTGCCGCACAGGCGTCCCCTGGGCCACAGGCTCTGCGGGCAGCCCACGGCTGGGGAGTCAGACTCTGCTTGTAATAAATTTTCCACCTTTTTTTTTTTTTTTTTAATCCTCACCCAAGGACATTTCTCCTGATTTCAGAGGAGTGGAAGGGAGAGGGAAAGACAGAGAGAAACCTCGACGAGAGAGACACATCGATCGGCTGCCTCCTGCACGCCCCGCACGGGGGATGGAGCCCACAACCTGGGCACGTGCCCTGACCGGGAATCAAACCGTGTTCATAGGTCGATGCTCAACCCCTGAGCCCCGCCGGCCGGGCAGGCCCTGGCCATCACACTGACCCGCCGTCCCGCTCAGGGCCTTTGTGGGAGCAAAGCGTCCTTCCTCAGGTTCCGTTCTTTTCACACAAAGAAAACAGGATCACAAAAAGGCCCAAAGCCACAGCAATCCGTCTCCGGTTCATTTCGGGGTTTCAATGATCTAAACGGCTGCTTTGCCCGGCACGGAGCAGGAGGCCCTATATTTAGAGCCGCTCGAGACAAGCGGCTGCCTCCCATCAACAGGCAGAATCACTCCGTTCGGGCACTCATCACGGTTCAATCGCGGCAACCGTGGCGGTGGCCGGGGTCCCGGCAATTTTATTTTTAGCCTGAAAATGACAGAGGAGGGGCCGGGAGACTTCGCGCAGCGGCCTGGGCTTCTGAACGTCTCCGCGCGTCTGGCCAACACGGGGTCTGGCTCCGGCAGCGCGCCAGAGTCCAGGGGGGAGGCCGCTGGGCTGGAGCAGGACGTGGGCCTGGACCAGGCTGGTGGCGCCCGCCGCTCTGGCATCCGTCATGCATCTGTTTGCTCCCGGGACCTGCGGGGACAGGAGCGCTCACGAGAGAGGGCAGCTGTCACCAGTGTCTGGATGAAATGATAGACATGTCACCAGGGGGCAAGGTCCCTGCAGGAGACACACAGAACGCTGGGGGCTTGAGGTGAGTGAGGCTATCGGGGGAGGCTTCATGGAGGAGGCAGCACGTCACCTGAGCCTGAGAAAACAGCCCAGTGCTGCTGGCTGGGGATGGGACTGGGAAAGTGAGAGATGGTGGTCTATATGGACTATTGATTATGAATACGGGCTGTGGGTGATCAATATGGACTATGGATGATCAATATGGGCTGTGGGTGATCAATATGGGCTATTGATTATGAATACGGGCTGTGGGTGATCAATATGGATTATTGATTATTAATATGGGCGGTGGGTGATCAATATGGACTATTGATTATCAATATGGGCTGTGGGTGGTCAGTATGGACTATGATGATCAGTATGGGCTGTGGGTGGTCAGTATGGATTATGATGATCAGTATGGGCTGTGGGTGGTCAGTATGGACTATGGTGATCAGTATGGGCTGTGGGTGGTCGGTATGGACTATGGTGATCAGTATGGGCTGTGGGTGGTCAGTATGGACTATGGTGATCAGTATGGGCTGTGGTGATCAGTATGGACTATGGTGATCAGTATGGGCTGCGGGTGGTCAGTATGGACTATGGTGATCAGTATGGGCTGTGGGTGGTCGGTATGGACTATGGTGATCAGTATGGGCTGTGGGTGGTCAGTATGGACTATGGTGATCAGTATGAGCTGTGGGTGGTCGGTATGGACTATGGTGATCAGTATGGGCTGTGGGTGGTCAGTGGTGATCAGTATGGGCTGTGGGTGGTCAGTGGTGATCAGTATGGGCTGTGGGTGGTCAGTGGTGATCAGTATGGGCTGTGGGTGGTCAGTGGTGATCAGTATGGGCTGTGGGTGGTCAGTGGTGGTCAGTATGAGCTGTGGGTGGTCGGTATGGACTATGATGATCAGTATGGGCTGCGGGTGGTCAGTGGTGATCAGTATGGGCTGTGGGTGGTCAGTATGGACTGTGGTGATCAGTATGGGCTGTGGGTGGTCAGTATGGGCTGTGGGTGATCAGTATGGGCTGTGGGTGGTCAGTATGGACTATGGTGATCAGTATGGGCTGTGGGTGGTCAGTATAAGGAAGGAAGCGGGGTGCCTGCTCACTGTCTTCAGACCTCGGGAAGGCGACGCCCTGCCAGGTGGGTTGGTCAGTCTGTGGGGCGCTCCCAGCGCGGAGCCATGGGGACGCAGAGGGCAGCCCCGAGGAGGGAGCCCGTCGCTGGAGGCGTCAGGCGGAAGCTGCGGGAGCACAGCCTGCAGCCAGTGCTGTGAGGAAGGGAGGCTGGGCTCAGCCTGCACTGCCCTCCTGTCCACACACAATGCCACCCTCGGTCACGGACCACCGAGCTGTCCCTTTGCCTCTGGGAAGGCCGAAGAGCGAGGCGAGGAAGGTGGGCGCCGTGGAGAGCCGCACATGGCTTCCGGCAATTGCCTTGCCGTGTCCTCGTATAACCTAACGAGCCGTCCAGGCCCGGCTGGGCGTTCAGGGGGTTATTGACCGTTTCCTCACAGTTACCCACGCGGAGGAGTTAATTGATTTGCGGCGTGGGTGAGCGCGCACGCGTGTGTGTGTGCATGTGTGCATGTGTGTGTGTGTGCACGTGCCTTGTTGTCGTGTTTTCTTCATGAGGAAGCCGGGAGGAGGCGGCTGTCCCTGGGGCTGGGGCTGGTCGGCGTTCCGGGGGCAGAGCTCAGGGGAATAGGGCTGGGCAGGGACGACACGGTAACGGGACGCACGGCCGTGGAGGGAGACTGGGCGGACGGGGACACAAGGCCGTGAGCCCAGGCTGTGCTGTCGGACTGCGCACCTGAGACCCGTATCATCCGATTCACCAACGCCACCCCCGTCCGTTCAAGGAAAGGACACAGTCCGAGCGGGAACCTCCCGTCAGGGCCTCGGCGTTTCTCACACCGTCCCGACACAGCTCAGCGCATTCGGCTACGGCCATCACCTTCCTGTGTTTGAGCTTATCCATCGTTTTTGTTTAAACTGTGTGTGAAGAGACTGTTACTACACAGCATCTGTAAGGTCTTAGGTTTCACATAATTGCTACGTTTCCTTCAGACACATTAACACGGGAGTGTAACTGTTGATGCAAACACTGTCCGGGCCACGGGCAGCACTGTCCGTGTCTCTGTAACATGACACGTATCACACGCCACACTGTTCCTGATCGCCATCCTGACAGCTCGCCTCCCGGCCAGACAGCGCTCTGTCCAGCGGCTCTGAGCTCTAAGTGCCCGGCTCCTGGTCCCTTTGCTTCCATTCTGTCTCCTTTCCTCACTTCAAAGCCCCCAGCCTCTACCTGTCTCTGCCCTGCCTGCCCCGGGCTCCCCAGAGCCTCCCAAGGCCAAACCCCGGACAACTGACCTGGGATCTGTCTCCTTCCGCCCTGGACCGGCCTGCGGCCCCGGACCAGCCTGCGGCCCCGGACCAGCCCATGGCCCCGGACCGGCCTGCGGCCCCGATCAGCCTGCGGCCCCGGACCAGCCTGCGGCCCCGGACCAGCCCGCGGCCCCCACGCCTCGGCCTCAGCCCCGCTCCACCTTCACTGGCTGCTGCAGCCCCTCCTGGTAGCTGGCCCGTTAAATGAGGGAGATTTGCACAGTAATAAAAGGTAATTAAATCACCAGCACACGAAGAGCCCATTATCAGGTTCTCTGGGAAGCCCCTCCCCGCAGGAAAGGCCCAGGACGAGGGTGGGAGGCGCAGTAATTAACAGGGCCGTTGGCTGTGCGCGTCCGCGCCGGGCATCGCGAATACAAGTATTAATTGCCGAGGCCAGGCCGCCAGCCGCCTGCACTCATCAGCGCCCGCTCCACCAGCGCGCCTGCCACGTCGCCATGGTGAGGACTGCGGCTCGCGGCCTCCATGCGCTCATCAGACGCAGAGCGATCCCCGATGTCTGATCGCCCCCCGAGGCTGGACTGTCTCAGAAAGAATGTGTGCGTGCGTGCGCGCGTGTGCGTGTCCATGTATACACACGCTGAAAAACCAATACGCCATCAGGCGACTGTTCAGCTGGTAATTAAATTAGGGCTCTCCCGGCACTTAATGGCCGGCGGGAACCCCGCAGCAATTTCCATCACGGACGTCTCGTTGCCTGTGAACGGCCACTTGGAGCTCAGAGCCCGGGCGGGCCGCGCCTGCTCACAGACAGGGGCACTTCCAGAAACGCAAGCGGGGGATCCCACGCGCCCCTCCCTGACCCCACTCAGCCTGACCGCCCCCCCCCCCCCCGCCCCGGGAAACAAGCAGAGAAAGCGTCCTTGGCAGGCCCAGACCACCGTGGTCCCGCAATCTCTCCACGCCCAGCAGGAGGCGCCCCTCCACCCTCCACAGACAGTTCTCCCAGTAAACGTTCCGCACATCCATTCCCCTGGGCACCTGCTTCTTCTGTGTGTGTACGCATGCGTGTGTGTGCATGTACGTGTGTGTGCGTGCGTGTGTGTGTGCATGTACGCGTGTGCGTGCGTGCGTGTGTGTGCATACATGCGTGCGTGTGCACATGCTCTGACTAGGATCCAAACCAGCAGCCCTCTGTGCACAGGACGATGCTCAACCCACTGAGCGACACTGGCCGGGACGGCATCTGCTTCTTCTTCTTCTTTTTCAGAGAGGGAGGGAGAGGGAGAGCGAGGGAGAAACACCAATGAGGAGAGAGAATCATGGACCGGCTGCCTCCTGCACGCCCCATACTAGGGATGGAGCCCACAACCTGGGCCTGTGCCTTTGACTGGGAGTCGAACCCTGACCTCCTGGTTCATAGGTCGCTGCTCAGCCCCCGAGCCACGCCGGCCGGGCTGCATCTGCTTCTGAATGGAGACGGACAAACTCAGAAGGTAGGGCTGACCGACAACGGGCGTCAACTCCCAGGTGTTTGCCAGCAGGGCTCCCTCGACGGCGTCTCCTCTGCCTGCCTGTGTGTGAGTGTGTGTGTGTGAGTGAGCACGCGTCCTCTGCTGTGACTGTGTGTGTGTGTGTGTGTGTGTGTGTGAGTGAGCACGCGTCCTCTGCTGTGACTGTGTGTGTGTGTGTGTGAGTGAGCACGCGTCCTCTGCTGTGACTGTGTGAGTGAGTGAGCACACGTCCTCTGCTGTGACCGTGTCCTACTTTCGACGACAGTGGCGTCCAGCGCTCATTAGCCTCAGGTGCCGGCACCGCGATCAGGCGCTTGGTGCCTCACACACTGGTCGCCTGGTACGTCTGGCTCCCAGCTGGCGCCGCGCCGGTGTCACAGCCACGCTGGCTGTGCTGGTGGACAGTCCCCTCAATCAGGACCCTCCTGTGGGCCACGGCCCCGTCAGCATCTCTCTCTGAGCACGTCACGGGTAATCAAAGCCGCCCCCTCCCCCAGCACGCGGCATCGAGAACTGGCTGATTCTAAGGGGAAGGGCCTCTTCGTCCCGCCCCCTTTCTACTGCCTTCATCACTTCCTCTCCTCTTTTCCCCAAAAATGCTGCTCACAGGTCCCCACCTACTGCCCTGGGTCTCACGTGTGTTCATCAGTCCCTCACCCGGTCAGCTGCCTCTCTGCCCAGCGTGTCTGCACCAGGTGGCTGCACCGAGAGGGGCGGCCCCCGCCCCGGGGGAGAGCGAGCCCGCCTCCGGGTCCGCCTTTCCCCAGAGAACTCTGCAGGGGCCGCAGCTCATTGGGTAACATCTATTTCCGCGCGTGTATTCGGAGGCATTCCGTGAGATGGCCGTTTTTTTGTGGGTTAAGAACAGCTGAATGTCAGTAATTGCACACGGTCCACCGTGGGGTCTTCCCAGGAGTCTTGCTGGTGAGATGGGCTGAGGATGAGGTTGCCATGGTGAGAGGCAGACACTGAGGTCCCTGATGCCAGCAAGCATCACTCACGCCGACCTCTCCCGGGCAGGTGTGCATAAACCCCTCACCTCCGGGGGGGGGGGGGGCACCCGGAACCACATTCCTAGGTTCCAGTCACTAGCCGAGAGTGACAGGTAAGGAGCCTGCGGAGGCCGGCTTCACGAGGCCAGGACACGCCCACAGGGGAGAGAGGATGCTATGATTCAGAGGAGAAAGGGAGGAATCGGCCACGCGGGAAGCTGGGGCCTCACTGGGCCCCTGGGTGGTCAGTGTAGTGCCTGTGGATTGACAGAATTTCTCCCTCTAAATTCAGTCGGAGATGAAGCCTTAGATGGTTGTGACTTCTTAACTCTGATCAAACACAATGTATCGCTGCCTCTGGAACTAGTGTTTCGATACTGTTTACGAGGTGCACTGGTGAGTAATGCAGATTGACCCTTTACCGGTCAATAATGTCGGATTTTGTAATGAAAGTAAACACGGTAATTTCAAGAGAAACATCAAAAGGGCTTTATTCAAAGGAATGTCCATCGCTAGCTACACATTTCCCCATCTTTCAGGTAATTGGTGGGTACCGTCCCAATAGAACTTTTCTTGTTTGGAGGCAGACCATTCAGAGATCCAATTTTCCACTTCTTCGTACGTCTTGAAGTGCTGCTCAGAAAGTGCGTGTGCCATCGATCGGAACAGGTGGTAATCTGAAGGAGCAAGGTCTGGTGAACATGGCGGGTGGGTTCATACTTGCCAGGCAAGATCTTTTAACGTGTCTTTAACTGGTTTTGAAGTGTGTGATGGTGCGTCATCATGAAGCAAAATTACTTTGCCGTGTCTTCTGGCCCATTCTGGTCGTTTTACGATGAAAGCGTGGTTCAAACTGATTATTTGTTGTCGGTAGCGATCAGTATTAACGGTTTCACCTGGTTTTAGAAGCTCATAATACACCACACCTTCCTGATCCCACCAAACACAGAGCATTGTCTTCTTTCCGAAGCGATTTGGCCTTGCAGTCGATGTTGATGGTTGACCTGGATCAACCCATGATTTTGTGTGTTTGGGATTCTCAGAATAAATCCACTTTTCATCGCCAGTCACCATGCGATGCAAAAAAGACTTTCTTTCGTGCCGTTGAAGCAACACTTTACTGATGACTTTTCGGTTTTCCATTTGTCTTTCGTTCAGTTGATGTGGCACCCATTTTCCTTCCTTTAAAATCTTTCCCATTGCTTGTAAACGATCGGAAATTGTTTGCTGAGCAACGTTTAATCTTTCTGCAAGTTGTTTTTGAGTTTGACACGCATCTTCATCCAATAATGCTTGTCATTGTTGGTCTTCAAACATTTTCGGTTGACCTGGATGTTCCTTGTCTTTCACGTCGAAATCATCCATTTTAAAGCGTTTAAACCAGCGTTCACAAGTATCCTGAGATGGAGCATGTTCATCATAAGCTTCCCGAAGTATATGATAACTTTCAGCAGCACTTTTCTTCAAAATAATGAATTAAAACTGCCCGCAAATGCTCTCTTTTTTTGGCACGAAATTTGACATTTTTAAGCGTAAACATATCTATGATGTTAACACCTTCAGCAAATTTGACCTGTGAAGTTTAGAAGCTTGCTGTCCATACAACAAAATAGCATCCATATCAAGTCGCATGTAGATCAGCATGTGTGACTCCACCTACGGAGAAGGATCCGCGTTACTAACCGGTGCACCTGGTAGACAACTCCTAAACGGCATGGGGCGGGTCGACCCTTGTCCCCCGCCACATGTTACCCCGCTAATCTGATGCCAGGTAAGGGGCATGCCATCTTCCCCCGCCGCACGGTGGTGGCGCTTTGTCAAACACTATGAGTTCCTGCCCCGGCTGGCGTGGCTCAGTGGATAGAGCGTCGGTCTGTGGACTGAAGGTCCCGGGTTCGATTCCAGTCCAGGGCACGTACCTCGGTTGCAGGCTCCTCCCCAGCCTGGGCCCTGGTTTGGGCGCATGTGGGAGGCAACCCATCCATGCGTTTCTCTCACATCGATGTTTCTCTGTCTCCCTCCCTCCCCCACGCCCCCTAACAGCCAATGGGAAACATCCTCGGGGGAGGGTTTTATTATTAACCGTGAGCTCTCTTGCGGACGAGCTTTCAGCCGCAGACCCGTTTCCTCGGGCCGGATAAAGGGCCGCGCCACTTCGTTATTCCCTCAGAGAGTTTTGGTTGAGGGCGCATGTAGAGAACTCGTGGATTTTGTCTAAGGGGTCAGACTGATGGGGACACAGTCCCACCCTTTCCTCATTATGCTTTTAATGTCCGTGTCACCTGCCGCGGCGCCAGCTTTCTCGCACCCGTGTTTATGGCTCCCGTCCGCTCCCCCTCCTGAGCGGCCGGGGAGGGGCGGCCTGTTAATGGTCTGGAAGGTCTCCCTCCTCTGTCCTCGCTGCTCCCGCGCCATCACTTCTCCCCGCCTCTCGGCCGCCCCTCCCCTCTGCTTAGTTTCTGTCTCCTCTCTCCACTGGGGTCTCCCGGCCGCTCATCCCCCTGCCCGCGGGTTAGCGGCCCGGACCCCTCCCGACGGCGGCTCCCTTAATTCTCCCGCTCCCCGCACCCTCGCCCCCCTTGGGTGTCTTCCTCGGTGCCTGGGCGTCTGCGAGGGCTGCTTCGTGGCTGACTCTTTGGGGACTTTACAGAAATCTTTCCGCTATCGCTCCCCCCCCCCCCCCACCAGTCACCTGCTCCCTCCGCAGGGACACCGTCCTTTCCATGTGAGCCCTGTGGTCCCGGCACCGACCTCACGCGACCCGAGTCCTTCCTGGTGTCCAGACGCAACCAATCCACGTGTTTCTCTCACATCGATGTTTCTCTGTCTTTCCCTCTCTTCCACTCTCCCTAAAAATGCCTCAACGGCCGCACAGCACCGTCTCATAAAGGCCCTCGCGCCGAGAGGACGAGTTTTGCCGACGCCTGCGGTCAGTGGCGAAGGGTGCTCGCTGTCACCTCCCGCGGCGCCCCCGCCTCCGTGACGGGCAGAGCCCGAGGCGGCTGTGCCGGCGGCAGGGGCTGGCCTCTGCTCCGTGGAGGGGAACACGGGGCGGGAACACGGGGCAGAAACGCCGCCCCCACTCTTCGCTCTGAATCGGCTTTGATGCTATTGCAGCTTCTGGATTGGATTTCGCGTGAGCGCCGCGTGGCCACACCGTCACCCCGGCCCTCCTCCTGCCCCGTCCTTGTGCTCAGGAGAGGCTCTGCAGGCGCCGGGTCCCCGCCTCTGTGCCCGCTGTCACCCGTCTCCAGACGGCGCTAGGACGTTCTGTGGGAAGTGACTGCTGAGCAGGGGACTGCAGGGCGCCTCCGGTGCTGGCTCCTGGCGGCCCTGCCTCTGTTCCCTCTGCCCTCATTTCACAGCGGAGGCTGCGTCGCGGCGTCTGGTCAGCCCTGCGTCACCTGGGAGCGCCCGTGGGCCCCGCAGCCTGACGCGGGCACCAGAAACACGCCGCTGCCCTGCCCCGGGGCCCTCGGCCGCCTCCCTGCTCTCAGGCCAGCTCCCCTCGGCCGCCTCCCTGCTCTCAGGCCAGCTCCCCTCGGCCGCCTCCCTGCTCTCAGGCCAGCTCCCCTCGGCCGCCTCCCTGCTCTCAGGCCAGCTCCCCTCGGCCGCCTCCCTGCTCTCAGGCCAGCTCCCCTCGGCCGCCTCCCTGCTCTCAGGCCAGCTCCCCTCGGCTGCCTCCCTGCTCTCAGGCCAGCTCCCCTCGGCCGCCTGTCTGCTCTCAGGCCAGCTCCCCTCGGCCGCCTCTCTGCTCTCAGGCCAGCTGTCCTTGGCCGCGAGGGGCTGGGCATTTTCTTGTACCTGTTGCATTTTTATTTAAAAAATATTTTTATTGATTTCAGAGAGGAAGGGAGAGGGAGAGAGAGAAACACCAATGAGGAGAGGGAATCATGGATCGGCTGCCTCCAGCACGCCCCACACTGAGGATCAAGCCTGCAACCCAGGCCTGTGCCCCGACCAGAATCGAACCCGGAACCCTTCAGTCCACAGGCCGATGCTCTATCCGCTGAGCCAAACTGGCCAGGGCTCCTGCACCTGTGTTTTAAACCCCACACGAAATTGGTAGTAATTTTGGCTTTAAAGTGTCGCTTTACCTTCTACAAACACTTCTATTATAAACTAAAAGGCACAGACCCAGAAAAATCGCACACGGCCGATGCCTTCAGTCTGCTCTTGGGCGCACCCCCGGCGCCCAGCCCCGGTTCAGGAAACAGGAAGAACCCTGTCGCCCGCCCGCCCGCCCCGTGAGCTCGGCCGAACGGGATCCTGCCCACCCCTCCGGGCCCACACGTGGCCGCCGCCTGCTCCCCGCCGTGACGGCAGCTTTGAAATACTGCGCTGGTCCAAGACGCGTCTCCGGACTGAGTAGCGCAGGCTTGCCGTCCAATGTTCAAGATCTGCCGGGTCCTTTAAGCATCTTTATCCCTAAGTGTCCCCCCATCCCCTCCCTCCCTCCCTCCCCATTATCTGGGGGAGCCTGCGCCCTGGGCCTGAGGCTTCCCAGCGTCTGATAGCTGATAGCTGATAGCTTAGTCCCGCTCCTCTGCGCCCACATGTGGGCTGCCGGAGGCGGGCGGGTCAGACTCGGCTCCATCCCGTCGGGGCTGGCGCGGGGCCGGCGTTTCTGTCAGGGGAAGAGCCAGGAGCCACCGCCTGCCTCCGCGCTCCTCCCGTCCTCGTTCTGTCATCTCTTCTGCTTGTTTGTTTTGTCCACCGACTTCCCAGGAATTTAAGGGGAAAGTCGCCGTCGGGACCCACCTGACTGTCCAACGCCGCCCCTTCGGCCGGGGCCTGACTTTGGTCCGGTGTCGGGGCCTGGGGACTGACTCGGCCTTCGTTCCTGTGACTTCCTTCCCTCCTTCCTTCTTTCCTTCCTTCCTTCCTTCCTTCCTTCCTTCCTTCCTTCCTTCCTTCCTTCCGCCGCGGGGAAAGCTTCACTGCTGACAGGTGCCGGGTGGACGGGGCGCAGCGTGGCGGGGGTGGTGGGGGGCTGCCTCCCACCTCCGCGTCTGGG
This sequence comes from Plecotus auritus, assembly GCF_963455305.1. Classification (NCBI taxonomy): domain Eukaryota; kingdom Metazoa; phylum Chordata; class Mammalia; order Chiroptera; family Vespertilionidae; genus Plecotus; species Plecotus auritus. The sequence goes on from NC_137777.1 coordinate 1,260,957, forward strand.
CGGGAACCAGGGTTTTCCTGACCTTTGCCCCCGTCTCCCCTGTCCCTCCGCCGGGGACGCCGGGGAGATGCCCAGCTGTGCGTCTCCTTTGCGTTTGGTTCGCTTGGTTTGACCGAATTTCTTGGTTGGGAGGTGATGCTTTCATCACATTTAAACCCCCCGGGAGTCACCCTTTCCTTCTCCCCTTCTCGGCCCCCGGAGGTCGGTCACCGCGGCCTCCGGCTGGCTTCTTGGGGACACTCCTCCATCAGCAGTGTTTGCTCAGGGAACTGTCATCTGAGTAAACGACACTAAATGACAATGGTCTCTGTCTGTAAGGGATTGCCGGCCGAAAGCAGTACAGAGGAGTCAGCACCCTGGGGCAGCGGCTCCGGGTGTGTGACCCTGGACGGGGCGCCGCGTGGTCATGGATGGGGAGCAGCGTGGCCATGGACGGGGAGCAGCGTGGCCGTGGACGGGGAGCAGCGTGGCCGTGGACGGGGAGCAGCGTGGCCATGGAGCAGCGTGGCCATGGAGGAGCAGCGTGGCCGCGGATGGGGTGCAATGTGGCTGGGGCACAGCGTGGCCGTGGACAGGGTGCCGCGTGGCCGTGGACGGGGCCTGCGGAGTCTCTGACTCGCAGGTGCTTTAACAGTGGCCACGGAAAACCCTTCTGCGGAAGCTGCCGTTCCGGGCAGATGCTCCCTCCTCCCGCTGCGCCCTCACGGGAACGTGCCGGAGCGGGAGGGGCATCCGGCCCAGAGGACACGGTGCGCCCGCGCCGGCAGGGCTCCGAGGGAAGGTGCGAGGGCCCGGGCCCAGGCCAGAGGCAGCCAGGCCCAGGTCTAAGGCTCTGCCACCTCCCTCCTTCCACGTTCGGGCTGAGAAGCTGGAGAACCAGGCCAGCCCCCACCCCCTCAGCTCCGAGCCTGTGGCTGCCGCCCCTCCCCCACTAGAGGCCTCGCAGGTGACACTCACAGAGCAGCTCTGACCCCCCACCCAACGCCTTCGCGTGGAGAGCCCCGCGGTTTCATCACCACCCCAAGGCCCTGGCCCGCCGCCAAGCCGCCTCCGGGCAGAGACCTGACATGGGGTGCCCTGGAGGTTTGAGCCTGGGAGCCCCCAAACACCTGGGAGCACAGGGAGGGGCCCCCAAACACCTGGGAGCACAGGGCGGGGTGGAGGCCCCCCAAACACCTGGGAGCACAGGGCGGGGTGGAGGCCCCCCAAACACCTGGGAGCACAGGGCGGGGGTGGCGGGGCCCCCCAAACACCTGGGAGCACAGGGCGGGGGTGGAGGCCCCCCAAACACCTGGGAGCACAGGGCGGGGGTGGAGGCCCCCCAAACACCTGGGAGCACAGGGCAGGGGTGGAGGGGCCCCCCAAACACCTGGGAGCACAGGGCGGGGGTGGAGGCCCCCCAAACACCTGGGAGCACAGGGCAGGGGTGGAGGGGCCCCCCAAACACCTGGGAGCACAGGGCGGGGGTGGAGGCCCCCCAACACCTGGGAGCACAGGGCGGGGTGGAGCCCCCCCAAACACCTGGGAGCACAGGGCAGGGGTGGAGGGGCCCCCCAAACACCTGGGAGCACAGGGCAGGGGTGGAGGGGCCCCCCAAACACCTGGGAGCACAGGGCAGGGGTGGAGGGGCCCCCAAACACCTGGGAGAACAGGGCGGGGTGGCGGGGCTCGGAGGCTGGGCCTGGGAGACGGGGTGTGATAGCTTGTCTGGTGCCGGGCCCAGGGCAGGAAGGGGCGGTGGTCGCAGGCCCTTAGAAGCCTCAGCCCCACGGACAGCGCCGGCCCCGGCTCAGGAAGCCGCGGGAGGAGTCTGGCAGGAGACAGGGTCAGAGTTGGTTTCCTCCCAGGCGTCCCTCAGACCCACGTCCCGCGGGCCCACCTGACTGCGGGCTCCGAGACCTTGGCTTTGTTTTAAACGAAGGCTGGACGCAGCCTCAGCTCTGGAGCCCGCGGTCGGGGGGGGGGGGGGGCGGGGGGGGGCGGGGGCGGGGGGGACTCGGGAGCCCCCTCCTGTGGGCTGGTGTTCAGGTCCTGCCAGGCCTCACCGCGGAGCGTCACACCGACGAGGGGCGGGCAGGGGAGCCGGTGGGACTGGAGCCCTGAGCACGCGGGCCACCAGGTCGCGGTTTATCACGGGACACGCACCCCTCCTGGGCTGGGGGGACGGGAGCGACCCGAGCCACGCAGAGAATGAAGAGGAAAAGGCACGCGGCTCCCGCTGGGCAGACGGGCCCGGGGGGGTGTGCTGGTATAGAGAAATTAAATACCGTTTTCAAATACACAAATTAATCATCTTAAAGGTTGTGTAGAAGGCAGAAACTAGGGCAGATCCCGAGCCCGGGGTCTGTTTGCTGAACTAAGCAGAAAATAAAATAGAGTTTTTTCGCCAACCGTCTTCTCCCGAGACCCCGGCGGCGGCTGGCGGGGCCTCTGTGCGTGCAGCGGGGCGAGCAGCGCTCCGAGTTGGAGGCGTCACGGCGGCGCGCTGCTCACGTGCATTTTACACCGAGACGCGAGCTTTGCACCCCGGGTGCCCCGGAGTCTGAGCTACCCTTTGACTTACGCGGTTTCGGGGCATCTTGGGCCAGTCGCCGGTCAGAGAGCCCGGTGGCCTGGGGAGCCTGTCGAGGGGGGCGTTCCCTGTGGGGTCCTGGCTCCTCGTCCCGGGGGCCTGGCTCTCGGCGGGTCCAGCCACCCCAGGGAACCCCACGCGGCTGTGGAAAAGGGGGAGGTCTCAGCCTCCGCGACGGCACGGGTGGGCTGGGGAGCACCCCGCTGGTTAATGAGCCGCTCAGACACAAGGCCAACGCCGTCTCCTCACCCAGCGGCTCTACCGGACAAAACAGAGCCAGAGGCATGGGTGCAGGGACAGACTGACAGCTGTCGGGGGGGGGGGGGGCGGTGATGGGGGGGATAAGGAGGGTGAAGAGAGGGGCCAGAGAACATAATGCAGAGGCCGGGGACAGAGTGGTGAGGGCCAGGGGGCGGGGCAGGGGCTGGTGGGGCGGGCACAGTGGGGGGGGGATATCTGTAATAGTGTCAACAATAAAAATAAAATAAAAAGCCCCAAAATATTTAAATATTTTAGTGACAGTACTTAGTAGTAAGCCTTAAAGTAAGTCTTCAAAAAGGATAGTTGGGTGACGCCTTCCAGTGGGGATAGGAGGTCGGAGCGCTGGTGGCCGATGCTCACCTTCGTCCTGACCCCGACAGGTCACTGCCCACCACTGTCCTGTCTGCAGACTCCGGGAGCGCTGCAGCCCCTCCACGGGGTGTGTGGCCGGATGTGCTGAGCCAGGCTCTCCCCGGCTGCCTCCCCCCTCTCCGTGGCTGCCTCCCCCTCTCCGTGGCTGCCTCTCCCTCTCCGTGGCTGCCCCCCCCTCTCCCCGCTGCCTCCCCCTCTCCCCGGCTGCCTCCCCCTCTCCGTGGCTGCCTCCCCCTCTCCGTGGCTGCCTCCCCCCTCCCTGTGGGTGGCGTGGCTGGCTCTCCCCTCCCTGTGGGTGGCATGGCTGCCTCTCCCCCTCCCCATGGCTGGTGTGGCTGCCTCTCCCCCTCCCCATGGCTGGTGTGGCTGCCTCTCCCCCTCCCCGTGGCTGGCTCCCCCCTCCCTATGGGTGGCGTGGCTGGCTCCCCCCTCCCTGTGGGTGGCGTGGCTGGCTCCCCCCTCCCTGTGGGTGGCGTGGCTGGCTCCCCCCTCCCTGTGGGTGGCGTGGCTGGCTCCCCCCTCCCCGTGGGTGGTGTGGCTGGCTCCCCCCTCCCTGTGGGTGGCGTGGCTGGCTCTCCCCTCCCTGTGGGTGGCGTGGCTGGCTCCCCCCACCTGTGGGTGGCGTGGCTCCTCTCCACCCTCTGCTGCTGCTCCCTTGGACCATTAGCCCCGTTGGATGTGGCTCAGACCGAAGGACTTTGGTGACTCCCCGGGGAGCAGCGCTCCCCACCTCAGCCCCGCAGAGGCAGGCGAAGCAGAACAGGAAGTAGAACGTTGCCCGTCGTCTCCCTCCCGACGCAGACGGGCCTGGCGCCGAGCGGAGCTCTGTGCGGGAGCTGTTAGCGTGGAAGGACTGGTTCAAATTAACGGGATCAGCTGTGACCTCTGACCGGGAAGGCAGGGGGTGTGACTGCACAGGATGAGAAGCCAGCCAAGTGGGCACAGCAATTGGTGGTGAGCTCAGCGCCAGCCGGTGGCCCGGGAGCAGAGCCGGTCCCTGCTGCCCTCCTGGAGCTCGCCCTGGTGTCTGCTGCTGCCAGTCTGAGAGGGAGCCTGGGGAGCCAGCCACAGGGAGGGAGCCACGGGGAGGGAGCCACAGTGGGTGAGGGAGACACAGGGAGGGAGCCACGGGGGTGAGGGAATGATGGGGGTGAGGGAATGATGGGGGTGAGGGAATGATGGGGGTGAGGGAATGATGGGGGTGAGGGAATGATGGGGGGGAGGGAATGATGGGGGGGAGGGAATGATGGGGGGGAGGGAATGATGGGGGGGGAGGGAGCCGGGGGGGGGAGGGAATGATTGGGGGAGGGAGCCACAGGGACCTGGCCTCCTCTGCTGGTGTCCACGCCCCCCCCCCCCCCCCCGTGGGTTGCTGCCCTTCAGTTGTCGCTCCCTGCCCCTCCCCCACCCGCCTCGACCTCCCTCAACCCTTGTGGCCGAGTCTTCGCGTAATTGCATTTATGCTTCACAAACAGATTCCTCTCCCGTGGTTTATAAATGGTGTTTTCGGTGTCGGGCAGCGTCAGTTGACCCCCTACCGCAACGGATGAGAATTTAGCTCCCCGTCCCCTCATCCTGCACCCAGTTCCCGGACTTCCTTCTTGGAACTTCCCATACAGACGCGGGCTCCGAGTACAGGCGGTGCCGGCTGGCTCCTCCTTTTCAGAGCCTCCCCTTCGGTTAGGATTGTGGGGGTACAGCTTACACGCAGCCGTCGCCCCAGAATCCAGCCCCCTGTGCTCTGACGACAGGCTGACACATTTGAAAGTGAGCCTGGAGGCGGGGCTCAGGGGCTGAGCGTCGACCTGTAACCCAAGAGGTCAGGGTTTAATTCCTGGTCAGGGCACAGGCCCGGGTTGCCAGCTCGATCCCCTGGTTCGGGGCATGCAGGAGGCAGCCGATCCGTGATTCCCTCTCATCACTGATGTCTCTCTCCCCCTCTTCCTTCCTCTCTGACATCAATAAAAACATATTTTTAAAAAGGAGAACCCACAGCCAGCCCTCCCACTGTTACACCGATTTCAGCGCCATCTGTCGTGGGGGACCACAGGGGCTCTGAACTGCACCTCCTTTCCCGAGAGCAGTCGCTGTGACCCCCAAATCCCTGCTGTCCTTGTCCTCCGTTACCTCAGAATCATCTTCCTTTTCCAATCTTCACCCATGAAAGGTCCACTGAGTCTCCCCCCCCCCCCCCCGTGACCTTGCCCGGAGACCTGTCCTTGGGGCCTCCGCCGCCCTGGCCGCCGGACGTCCCCGAGGGAGGCGGTGGGGTGGCACGCTCGCGGCTGCAGGCTCCCCGCTGCGAAGTCGGCGAGGTTGCGAGGGCTTTCCTCTGCGGGTCACCTGCTGCCCCTCTGCCTCCCAAGCGGGTTCTTGTCAGGCATCGCGGCAGCTTTGCAAGCAGGGCCGTGGCGGGGAACCAGGCGCTCCGTGTGCCTCTCGGACTCGAGGAGCCAGCTCTTCCCACGGGTGTGGGGAGGCCTCCCCTGATGGTTCCTGTCCCTCGTCCTCCTCCGGGCGGTGCCTGTCCTGACAATGCTCTTGCGGAGGGAGGCACACGGTCTCCGCAGCCCTTCCCCTGCTTATGCTCAGGGCTCTGCTTCCCTCGGCGTCACTGCTGGATTCCTCTCTTCAAAAAAGCGACGTTCCAGGCACACCGGAGCCTGGTGGAGGGATGCTTACGCCGCGTCTCCGTGCAGAACATCTGGAGACCTTTCATACGTGCGTGGTGAGTGTGCGTGGTGGGTGTGTGTGGTGAGCATGTGCGTGGTGGGGGTGCATGAGTGGTGGGCATGTGTGTGGTGGGCGTGCACGCGTGGTGGGCCTCAGTGGAAGGAACAGGCGTTGCTCATTCTTCCCGATTATGGAGGTGATGCCCTGTTTCTGAGGGTCTCTGCGATCCCCTAACCTGCTACCATGGCTGGGGGCTAAGGAAGGCGGCAGGTCCACATGCCACACGCACCACACACACACATCACATACATGCTTGCCACACACACCATACATCACACACTACATGCACCACACACATCACACACACACCACACACACCACACATCACACAAAAGTGTTTTTTAAAAAAAATATTTCTATTGATCTCAGAAAGGGAGAGGGAGAGAGAGACAGAAACATCAATGAGGAGAGAATCATGGATCGGCTGCCTCCTGCACGCCCCACGCTGGGGATCGAGCCTGCAACCCGGGCATGTGCCCTGACCGGGAATTGAACTGTGACCTCCTGGTTCATAGATCGACGCTCAACCCCTGAGCCACGCCGGCTGGACTGGGCATGTCTTTACGTAGTCTTATCTCCAAGCGGTATGTGTGAAGGAAGCTGTAGACACGGTTTCGCTAAATATTTCAGGTACCTGTTTCCTCATTACGAGGAAGCAGCAGCACTCGGCACCTTTGCGGGTCTCCACTCAGCAGCGTCTGAGCCTTACACGCCGAACGGCACGCTGCTTTACCATGAACGACCCCTTCGATGCCCACTGCGTGTTGTAGGTGGGGCGTTCGGTCACATGTTTGGAAACAGCATGTGTTGCTTAGTTGTGCTCTTATGGTTTCATGCCAGGAAAGCACAGGGCTGTTTTCACAGGACTTGCCATGAGAAGGGCTAGCTGGGTCTGAGGGGTAGAGCGGGATTTCTGGGGCAGGGGTGCCCGCATTTTACTCCCATTGGCTGCGGCAGGCTGCTGTCCGGGGTGCTGACCCTGAGCTGCTGTCCGCGGTCCTGAAACAATGACCTCTCTCCCAGTTGATTCCTCTTTGGTGCCTGACCACTCACATCTTTTGGCCAATTTTCTATTGTATTATTATTATTATGATTATTATTTTAAATATATTTTTATTGATTTCCGAGAGGAAGGGAGAAGAAGAGAGAGACAGAAACATCCATGATGAGAGAGAACCATTGAGCGCTGCCTCCTGCACGACCCACACTGGGGATTGAGCCTGCAACCGGGCATGTGCCCTTGACTGGGAATCGAGCCGTGACCTCCTGGGTCACAGGTTGATGCTCAGCCCCTGAGCCACATGGCCGGGCCTGCTCTATTACTGACTTTATTCCTACTGACCGGCAGCAGTTACACACGTAGCCTGGCACGCGTGCTTTGTTCCACGCACTGTGGACTGTTCCTCCTCCGCTGGTGCATTTCCTCTCCTTGTGTTCCATGTGCTGTAGTTACACGCCTCCACCTCTTGGCCCGGGTGTGTCCTCTTTGGGTTTGGCCTGAGACATTATTCCTTAACCTTAGGGTAGGAGGATAATGTCCCACAATTCTTTCAAGAAGTTTTGAAGACGCTTGAAAATTTCTCATGTGAGCCTTTAATCATGCGGAATTCATTACACTGAACAGGGTGAGGGAGGAAACCTAATGAGTTTTTTTTCTGATGGGAAGTTTCCATATAAGCCACGCGTTCACTCTTCACGGATCTGTAACACGACCTCTGCAGTTCATCAAGTCCCCGTGTCTGGTGATTCGTCAGGGCCCGTGTCAGGGCCGGCCTGTTTCTGTTTCGTTGGCGTGTCTGTCACTCCTTGTAGCAACAGGGCCCAGCTTTAGTCACTGCTCGGTAACCACTGTCGACTTCTCATACACAAGTCTTCCCTCCTTGAACGTACATCCTTCCAAATGATTCTCGGGCCTTTATGCCCTCGGGTGCATATTGAGATTGGTTTGCCCGTTTTTACCGATGGTGCTGCTGGGGAGCTGACTGGGAGCCACACAGCTAACTCAGGCAGCAGGTGTCGGGGTCACCGAGCGCCCTAGAAGCAGGGGTTTCCGTCGGAAAGGACCCTCCTGCCCCCACCAGCATCCCGCGTGCTTGGTTTCTGACTTCAGTCCCTGGTGCATGGAGGCCCTGGGACTGAAGGCGAAGGCGCCGTCTCCGAGGCGCGCGTTCCTGGCAGCGTGCACAGCCTCCTGAGGACACGGCAGGGCCTCTTCATTTTCCGGCCCCATCCCACCCAGCTCACGGAGAAGGGAAAGGCACCCGGAGGCGCGGCTCCTCCGTGTGACAGAACAGTATGAACGAGGGCCTTAATCTGAGAGAAGATGTGGCTGTGCCTTTGTGTAAGCCACCGGGAGATGCCTCTTCCCCATTTCAGCGCATTCGCCGCCGGCCGCCACTCTCCACCTGATCGGGGCCTGGGGATGGGGCACTTCACCCACCCACCCCGCTGCTCATCAGCAGCCCCTGCTGGGGGCTCACGTGGTCAGGGCTGCGGACTGAGCTGAATCTGGCATGCCCCCTTTGGGCTGAGGCACCTGTCATGTGTCATGGGCACACAGACGGTGGGGCAGAGGGGGTGACAGGTGTACAGTGAGACCCTGGGGAGGGGCTGGAGGGTTCAGGGCAGAGGCACTGATGCGTGCAAGGCAGCGAAGAGGGGGTCTCACTCCCACAGGAGCAGAGCTGGTCCGAGAGGTAGCCTGCAGCCACCGAGGTTGACCCTTGACACTCAGAGATGTTGGTGCTGCCTGGCCGGCCTGGCTCAGGGGCTGAGCGTCGACCTATGAACCAGGAGTCTCGGTTCAATCCCCGGTGAGGGCACATGCCCAGGTTGCAGGCTCGATCCCCAGTGTGGGGCATGCAGGAGGCAGCTGATCCATGATTCTCTCATCATTGGTGTTTCTCTCCCTCTCCCTTCCTCTCTGATATCAATAAAAATGTATTAAACAAAAGAAAGATGCTGGTGTCTTGGAGAACTTCTCCAGTGCGACTCACTCGCCTCCCCCAGACTCCCACACCCTCCCCTGTGGGTCCCTGTCCTGTAGGTCTGGGTGGGCCCAAGACGCTGTGTGTCTGCCCAGCTCCCAGGTGGTGCTGCAGGTTGCTCTGAGGGTGGGGAGGGAGCAGGGGTGCTGTTCCCCTGCTCTTCCTGCTGCTTCCTGTGTTCATTCATTGACTGACTCCTTCCTTTGTCCCAAGGAGACATTGGGAAGGACACACATGGCAGGCATCTGGCTGGGAAGGTCATAGGGCAGAACAGAGCGAGGGGCACAGGTCCTCCTCCTCCAGGAAGCCTGCCCTGACTGCTCAGCCCACAACACACATCCTGCCCTCAGTCTGACCTCACTTAGCATGCATGGCTCACACGCGTTCCCACCAGGGTCCTCAGGTCCCTGTTGATAGCAACCTCCTCTCTCTTATGTCTCCCTCAGGGCTCAGCTCAGGGTTGGGTCCCCAAAGGAAACTCGATGGCGACCTTCCAAGGTGGGAGGCAGGGTGGGGGGAGGTGGTCAGCCTGTTCAGGACACTGGGGCCCCGACTGAGGAGCGGGCATGCCTGGGCCAGAGCAGGCGGTGACGTGACGTGAGACAAGGGCTCCTGTGTCCCAGCCCAGGCCTGCAGAGGCTGAGGGAGTGCGGTCACGGAGCGAGGCGGAACCGCCTGGGAATGGAGCGGGGGATGGCAGTCAGCAGCGGCCGCGGGGTCTGGGGGAGGCGAGTCTGGTCCCTGTGCCTTTAAGCCCGGGATCACAGCCAGGTTTCCAGGGAGGGGCCTCGGGGAGAGTTGGGGCGGGGGGACCTCGCTCTGCAGAACCATTCTAACTGCTTAACGATGCACAACTCAGGACTGAAGGCGAGCCCAGCAGACCCATGGAATCTGAAATTGAGGAAAATGGAAAGTATTAACAATGCGTTGCCGTGGTAATGGAAGATGGCAGCCTGGCAGCCTGGACCCACTCGCTTGCCCAGACCAGGGAGCGCGTGCTCCGGGGCTGCCCCCGCCCCCCCGCCCCCGCCTGTCCTCTGCCCGAGGCTCCAAACCGCAGAGCAAACCAGGGCCAGGGCTGAAGCCCTGAGACGCCCGTGTCTGCTGCTCCCTGCACGGCCCTCCCACTTCTTGGGCAGCTGTCAATCACCCTCCCAGATGCACCGTCCACACCTGGCTCGCCGCAGTCGGCTGCCCTGCCCTGCGGGCACCCGTGTGCCCAGCAGGCCCTGCCCTTGGCAGCTGGGTTCTCTCCTTCCCACTTGCAGACTCATCCCCAGGCAGCTAAGACCTGGGGGCTCAGCTGGCCCACTGGACTTTCCCGAAGGAAAACCTGGGGTTGCAGGAGAGCTCGGCCCTGAGAAGCCTCTCTGAGGCCTGAGGGGGCGCCTGGGTGGCTGCGAGTGGCCCGCGGAGACCACGGATCCTAAGGGGCACCTAAGGTTGCCTCTCGTCCTGACAGTCCCCTCCGCCAGCCCAGTCTTGCTGGAGAAGCCCCTTCCCCCCATTCTGCCCTGGCGGCTTGGGTGGCCTCCCTGATGTCAGAGATAAGCAAGGGACCAGCCAGCCAATCACCGCCCAGCATCTCCCCAGGCAGGTGATGGCTCAGGGTGAGCAGCGGCCAGGCTCGTCCCACAGCGTGGACGTTGCACGGTGGGGGCCCTAGGGGAGGCGTGCCCGCTCCTGCGGTGTGAGCCTGCAGCCACTTTGTGACCATGAGGGGCCGGTTGGCACCGACGGCTGTGGTCCTGGAGGGCCCGGGGCATTGCAGGTCGCTGGAGAATGAAGGAGAAGCCAAGTCCTCACACCTCACTCAGGCCCTGAACCCAGCTGCCCCTGGATCACCCTAGACAGGGGTGGGCAAACTTTTTGACTCGAGGGCCATAATGGGCTCTTAAACTGGACCGGAGGGCCGGAACAAAAGCATGGATGGAGTGTGTGTGTGAACTAATATAAATTCAAAGTAAAGGAGCGGAGGGGAGAGCAAGAGAACCGGATAGAACAGCCGGATCCGGCCTGCGGGCCGTAGTTTGCCCAAGGCTGGCCTAGGACCTCCAGCCAAGTGGCCACTGAATCACACACACACACTCACAGACACACACACACACAACCAACAGACACACAACCACACAGACACACACAGACACACTCACACACAGACACAGACACACACACACAACCACACACACACATACACTCACACACACACACTCAGACATACAACCACACAGACACACTCACACACACACATACAGACACATACACAGACACACACACACACACAGACACACTCACACACACACACACACATACACTCACACACACACACTCAGACATACAACCACACAGATACACTCACACACACACACATACAGACACATACACAGACACACACACAGACACACTCACACACACACAGACACACTCACACAACACACACAGCATCTTTTTCTTCTCTTAAACCATATGAATTACTCACACTCCCCCACCCCACCCACCCCTTACAGCAGCAAGCTGTCCGACAGAGAGGTGACCGGGCCGGCAGCCCCCTCCCCGCAGGTCCCAGGTCCAGTCGGGTCAGGTGGGTCAAGGGGCCTTTTTAAGCCCGAGCCTGTCGGCCCCTCACCCTCCGCCTGCTCCCTTCCCGCCCGCCATGCGTGTGCTCCAGGCCCCGGCTGCGGCTGCCCTGTGCTGTGGGAGACTCAGACGTCCTGCTAACGATCGCCTTGGGCGGAGCAGCAGGCGTCCTCGGCCGGCGCCCCGGGCTCTCCTGTGATGCCTCTGCCGGCGGCTCTGCCTGGAAGGAGACACACTTTCTCCCAGGCCCTGGCGGGGAGCAGCTTCCCGGGGCCGAAACCGCGACACGACATTCCTCTTGTCGCTGACGTGGGGATGAGACAGGCCTTATCAGACCTGACTTGCCGCTCGGCTCAGCCTCCCGCTGCTTATTAGGGCTGCAGCTGTCACTGTGAGTCCTGGGGACCGCACGCTGCTCCGGGCAGGACCGCCCAGGGGCGTGGGGAAGCTGCCCACCGGACCGTTTCCTATTTTCTTCTTCAACATGGTGCCCCGGGCGAGGCTCCGCCTCTCTGAGGCTGACTCTGTCCCTTTGATACCAGGCTTCGCTCTTCAAGACGACCGACCGTGGACAGAGACAGCGCTGATTCACGTCTCTGGTCAGTGAGCTGACCTCTTGGCTTCCCCTGCCCTTCCCAGCTCGTCCCCGTGCCAGCGCCACCACCGATGTCCCCCTGGGAGGGCCAGCCCCACCCCGGCACCATCTGCAGGGCCCACACCTGGGGTGGCCTCGTGCAGGAAAGGGTGCGGTGCAGCCGGCCCCCCCCTCCCCATTCCTCCCCCCCCTCCCCATTCCTGCCCTGCTCCCCATTCCTCCCCCGCTCCCGTCCTCATAGCCGGGCTGAGTACAGACTGCTTATCCCAGGTCACTGGGCGTGAGTCATGGTTCAGGGCCCCAACGTCCCACAGCAAGGAAACCCACCGAGTCCCAGGCGCCACCTCCTGGGGGCAACTCCAGCCACTTGGGTCCCCTTGGCGGGAGGTGTGTATTTCGGTTCTATTGATAGTCCTCATTTTACAGACGAGGAAACAGCCTCGGAGCAGGTAGGTGGCTTGTGGAGGGTCCCAGCCAGGAAACAACAGACTCTGTTCAAACCTGTCTCTGCCAGACGTGGTTCTGAACTGTGACCTGAAAGCGCCGCCTAGCTGCAGGCCAGCGACCCGACAGCGCCTCCTAGCTGCAGGCCGGCGACCCGACAGCAGCTGCAGGCCAGCCACCCGACAGCGCCTCCTAGCTGCAGGCCAGCCACCCGACAGCGCCTCCTAGCTGCAGGCCAGCCACCCGACAGCGCCTCCTAGCTGCAGGCCAATCACCCGACAGCGCCTCCTAGTGGGAGCTCAAGGCCCAGGGAGGTGGGCAGCTCCTAGTCCTGACCGGGTCCAGGGAGCAGAGCACAGCACGGTTCTGTCTAAGGAGACGTGGAGGGAGACCTGGTCAGGGGCTCAGCTGCCCACTTTGGTGGAAATAAGGCCCAGGGCAGGGGTGCTGTCAGAGGCCCTGGCAAAGGGGCAGAAGCTCCACCCCCAACCTGGCACCTTCTCCTCTGTCCTTAGCCTCCATGGAGTCCTGGGCCAGGCTGTCTGCAGCTCTGTCTCACAGAGGGCCCCGTGCCCAGCTGGTCTGAGTGTGTCCTCAGGGGTGGCAGTGCCCCTGTCCCCATGAGCTCTGGGTGGGTGTGGGCATGTCTGAGAGTGACAACCAGGACGACAGCGCCCCTGCTGCAGTCAGAGAGCATGTGGCCTGGCCACGCTCCCGACGACGGAGGCCCAGGCCTGGGGGTGGCCGGGAGCAGGGCCTCCGGGGGAGGCTCTGTCCTCCTTGGCTGGCAGAGAGCCGCCACCCAGCCGTCCGCGATGCCTTCGGGCCAAATCCGATGCAAACCCCATTTCCCATCTGCCCAGGAGGTGCTCACCCCGACAGAGGTGTCTGCTCTGGAAATCAATTTTTCGGCTCCCGCACAGCCCCGCGCTGAGGCGACAGACTTGTATTGAATGGCGCCTTCGGCACTGCGCTTATTGGATAAGTGGGAGCCGAGCCGCTCACTGTCCTCCTGCCTCCTCCCACAGGGGCTCGCGTTCAGACACTGCACGGGCCTGGCCCCAGAAGGGACGCGTGTCCGCCGGCCCGAGTCACAGAACAGCCTCAGGGGAGCAGGGACCACCTGGCTCTTCACCAGTGCCACTGCCCTCAGACAGACTGCAGACCCCCAGCCCCCGCCCCCGCCCCCCCACGCCGTGTGTGTGACCTTGGAGAGCCCATACTTTGCATATTATTTTGTCACACCCATTAACTAAAGAATAGAGCTTAGCCTAGCCAGCGTGGCTCAGTGGCGGAGCATCGACCTATGAGCCAGGAGGTCACAGTTCCATTCCCAGTCAGGGCACATGCCCAGGTTATGGGCTTGAGTGTGGGGCACGCAGCGGGCAGCCGACCAATGGTTCTCTCTCATCATTGTTTCTATCTCTCTCTCCCTCTTCCTTCCTCTCTGAAATCAATAATAATGAAAATATATATATATATTAAAAAGAACAGATCCTCAATGCTGTGGTATGTTCGTACAATGGATACTACTCGACAATGAAAAGAAACACACTATTGAGGTTTGCAACAATGATGAATCCACGGGAAGTCAAATGCGAAGCAGTGAACATTGTATCGATTCACTCTCGGGAGCCCCAGGAGACGCGGCTAATTCACGGCCACAGAAAGCACCTCCAGGCGGTGGCAGGGAGGTAAGTGCCACAGGCACCTCGGAGCTCAGGACGCTCAGCCCCGGACCCTCCGGTTCTGCATTTCACCTGCGTCACCTTGGTCCTCAGCGAAAATGCAATAAACACTGTCCTCCAAGTCCGGGCGGGGAGGGGGGTGCGCTCGTCTGACCCCGATACGACCGATGACACAGGCTTCGCCTTCTGGCCACCAGCCGCCACAACACTGGTCCGAAAAAGGGAGCGGTCCCCGAGAGGGGAGCGTCTGGGATGAGGCCACGAACGCCACTGCCCACCCCGACCTGAGAGCGGGGTCTGAGCAGAGCACAGCTGTCCCTGGAGCTCACAGGGCAGACCAGCTGTGAGCTCCCTGAGCCGCTGGAACCGGGGGGCAGGGACACAGAGGGCAGGACACTGGAAGGGACCCCAGGTGCTGGGACACTGAAGAAAGGCGACGCTGGAGTCTGATTTGCTTTGGACTCACCCGACGAGGCCTGGGACTCGTCCAGTGGCTGCTCAGAGCACACGGAGTGAGCGGGTTGAAGGGGCGGTGGCGGGGGCAGGGGCACCTGGCTGGGGACGGGTCCTGCTTCCCTGTGCCTAGGCTGGCGGGGAGCGGCCAGGCCCCCCTCTGCTCCGGGAAAGGCAGCTTCGCCTTCAGGCAGATCTGGAGACCAGGGGGACCCGCAGCAGCCCAGGGTCCTTCCTGCCCCACTCAGGGCAGACAGAGCCAGGGCCCTCCTCGGCTGGTGCTCACATGCAGTGGGCAGGACCCTGGGCTCCCGGGGCAAGGGGACCCGCCAGAGAGCAGGTGCGGGGGGAGCAGGGTCACTCAGCCTGTTGCCGCCATATCCCCCACTCCTCCCCTCCCCCCAGCAGTGGCTGTGGAAACAGACTGGTCCACATCCCTTCACAGACCAGGAGGGGGGCTGGAGGGGGACAGGGGTCACCCTGCAAACCAGACCCATGGCCGAGGGTCACGTGGAGAGGAGGTCACTGGGCGTGCCACCTGCCTCCTGGCCCAGGCTCCCCAGGCCCAGGCTCCCCCCCCCCCATGCGTGGCTCCCCAGGTAATGACCAAGCATGAGGCTGCAATGCCACCGCGGTGCTGTCTGCTCCAGGGGCCAGGAGGCCTAAATCACCCGGCAAAGGGAGACGGATGACAGGGCCTGCCTGGCCCGGAGCGATTCCTCACTCCCCGGCCGCCTCCTCTCCCTGGTGATCATTGAAAAGCACTTTTCCTCCCCATAATGGCCCAGGTGGTGGCTCCTTGACAAGAAGTGAAGATGTGTATCTATCGTGGGTAGCAGGGGCGGGGTGGTGGTGGCAGGGGAGGAGGTGGCGGGGCAGGGTCACAGGGTCAGGCCAGGGGGCGGGAGAGGAGCCTGGTGCCTGCCCGGGAGGGGTCAGTGGAGGTCAGCAGGGCCCTGGGGACGTGGACACGTGGCCTTCGCTGCTTTGCTGAGAACGTGGGCAGAGGGTCCAGACGTGAGCAGGAAGGACCTCCTGGGGCGGAGGGCTGGCTGCGGTGCGCGAGGGCCCCGCCCTGTGCTGGTGCTGCAGGTGGGGACGGGTGGCCCAGATGGGGGAGATGTGCTCGAGGCCACCCAGCCAGCAGGTGGCAGAGGGAGAAGTGACCCCACACCACAGCCCACCAGGGCCTCGCAGCCGCAGGGACGCTCCCGCCAGCACACACGTCACCTCCACGCACACGGTGCAGAGGATTGCTGAGCAGATGGAACGGCACAGGTTTCGTTCAGCACAGCTGGCTCCGGTGTCCGAGTTCCGACCCGAGGTCAGCGTGGGTCCACTGGGACAGCACCGACCCCCCAGTCTGCGACCTCCCCATGCCGCGTCCTCACCCCACAGGGTGGGTCCGTCCTGGCAACTATGGTTCCTAATACTGTATTTCATATTTGAAAGCTGCAAGGAATAGATCTTGAAAGTTCTCATCACAAAACAAATACTTTTGTAAAGATGCATGGTGATGGATATTAACTAGACTTCTTGGGATAATCATGTCTCAGGGTCTACAGATATTAAATTATTGTCTTGTACACTTATAATATCATGTTACATGTCAATTATACTTTATTAACAAAAGAGGAAAATAGAAGAACAATAGGACAATAATGATGATGGTGATGATGGTGATGATGATGATGGTGGTAATGATGGTAATGGTGATGATGATGGTGATGATGGTGGTGATGATGATGGTGGTGATGATGATGGTGATGGTGATAAAGGTGGTGATGATGATGGTGGTGGTGATGATGGTGATGATGGTGGTGATGATGGTGGTGGTGGTGGTGATGGTGGTGATGGTGGTGATGATGGTGGTGGTGATGATGGTGATGATGATGGTGGTGATGGTGATAAAGGTGGTGATGATGGTGGTGGTGATGGTGATGATGATGGTGGTGGTGATGGTGGTGGTGATGGTGATGGTGGTGATGGTGATGGTGGTGATGATGGTAGTGATGGTGATGATGATGGTGGTGATGGTGATGATGATGATGGTGGTGATGGTGGTGATGGCAGTGATGATAGTGTTAACAATGACAGCATTAATTAAGCACTTCAGCCAACAAGTATGCTGAATGCTTACCACTCCCCATCTCATTTAATCCTCACAGCCACCCTCTGAGGGGTGCACAATTAATAGCCCCACTTTCTGGATGAAGACATGACACACTGAGTCACGTGGTCCTTGGTCACAAGCCCGAGCCAGGATTTGCATCACTCTGTGTACGTCCCGAGCCGGGTTCCTCCCAGGTCCCTGCGGCACCACCAGCCCCTCACCCGCTCCCCACGTGCTGACTGCTCATCCTGGGCCATGTGAGCGCCTTTCACTGCAGTCCCGCAGCCAGAGCTGTGCATCCGCTAATTACACGTCTTATTGTCTCGTTTGCCATTAAGCACTGCCTGCCCCTACCATTGAGCAAATCCACCTCCTTCGTGGATGCGTCCTCTCCGGAACCCCTGCACCCGCCCCGCCGGGGCACAGCCAGCGGGCAGGCTCGGGTCTCAGCCTTGGAGCCCACCATCCTCACTGCCCTCCCAGTGACGCCCTCAGCAGCCCTGTGCCATCTCCCGCAGCTGCCCTCCGCACACCACCGCCACCGCAGCGGCCTTTTCTGAGGCTGCTCGCATGCTCCAGCGTGGAGCAGCTCCAGGGTGTCTGCAGGGTGTGCCCGACGTCAGCCTTGCTCCTGGGCACGGCACCGTCCCGAGAGGCCAGCAGCTCACCTGCTAGGATCCTACCCTTGATGCCCCTGGGGCCCCAGGCTAGGCCCCGAGCTCCCTGCCTCCCTGGCTGTCCCAGGGGCCACTCCCTGAAGTGTCAGCCCTTCCCCCCAGGACACTCATCTAGTACAGAGCCCGCTCTGCACCCCCACGGCCCCTGCTCCCCAGGCCTCTCTGCTCGGCCCTGGAGCTCCCATGGGGTCAAGAAATCACCTGTCATCAGCCCCTGACCTCCTGTCCTTGGGGACGGGCCCCGGTGGGCCCCGCTCATCCATCCAACCCGAAAACCCCGGCGTCGGGGGGGCGGTCCTGGCCAAGGCCCCTCCACCTCGAGCAAAACAAATCATGCCTCCCGGGGGCTGCGCACGCGCCCCCGTCACTGTCACCGCACTGGCCAGAGGTCTGGGCACTGGCACACAGGTGTGTCCCCTGACCCCACCCCTTCCCGCCATCATCTAGAGACTCGAGCATTTAGCTAGGATGGTTCCTGCCCCGCCCCGCGGTCACTGTCAGCACCGGATCCTAATCCCATGCCCTGCTCCACTGTCCTCCCCGCGGGCCCCAAACGCACCTCCTTTCCCAGGCCGCCCGGCCCTGCCAAGGCCTCCCCAGCAGGACACCTGGCTCGGCTCCCCTCTCCCTAGCCCAGGGCTTCTCTTCTCGTGTCTGTCACCAGCCCCGACCGCGTGCACGGCCCCACCGGCGCCCCTGGCCCTGCCTGAGCTCCCTGGTTGGTCCAGGCCTCACCGCCTCCTCCTCGCTGGCCTCCCGCCCCCGGGAGCGTGGACGGCCACGCGGGGAGCGGTCAGGCCAGCAGCCCCATCAGCTCGCAGGACCAGGACACCTGGTGGACAGGTGGAGAGCAGCCGGCCCACCGTGGGGAGGCCAGACAGCCGGGCCTCTGGACCCGGCAAAGCGGGGACTGGAAGCCTTTGTGAGTAGCTTTTATCTTTTCATAACACATTTTAAAAATCACTCAGTCAATATTTGTTCAATGCAGAACACTCGGGAGACAAACAATGGAGGGGAAAATTACCCGTAATTGCACGGTGCAGAGACAAACACCCGCAACGTGGAGTGGGCGTTCTTCTCGCCTCTCCTCCCTCGCTTCCCTCTCCTCTCACAGCATCAAAAGCAGGACCCTCTGTGTGTGTGCACACACGCACAGTGCACAAACGCACATATGTGCACACATGTGCATGCATGCACACTGACATGCATGCACTCACATGCATGCACAAAGCGTGCCCACAGGCATGCACATGCATGCACACACACAAAGCGTGC
Organism: Plecotus auritus; assembly: GCF_963455305.1. Classification (NCBI taxonomy): domain Eukaryota; kingdom Metazoa; phylum Chordata; class Mammalia; order Chiroptera; family Vespertilionidae; genus Plecotus; species Plecotus auritus. The sequence goes on from NC_137777.1 coordinate 1,279,704, forward strand.
CCACAGGCATGCTCACAGCACACAGCACACGGCACACAGGCACGCACATGCATGCACACACAGCATCGTCTTTGGCTGCATCAGCAATAGCCACGGGTCCTCCTATGACAGGGCGCACTGCTCACCGTGTTTGCCGCACAGGGCTCTGCCTTGCCCCGGCCTCCTGGCCCCCCCACCGTCTGGGCGTCCTTCCCTCCCGTCCTGGATCCCACAGGCTCCTCACGTCCCTGCCTCAGCGGCCCCTCTGCAGCCCACTCTCCCCAGAAGGAATGAGATGGCCAATGCCCTTCCTGGCCTCCTTCTACTTCCTTAGTGACGAGCGGGACCCCCATCTGCCCCTCCCCCTGCACAGGCTGCCTCTCAGGCCCCGGCCAGTTCCCGCAGGGATCCCCCCACTCCCAGCCAGACTCCGTGGATGGTCCATCTCGCTTGGACTGCATCCCACCCACCCCACACACTTCTGCGTGGCGACTTGATATTCCTGTGGCGGTGACTGGTTCCATGTCTGTCGTGTCCACCGGCTTCAAAACCTGGGGTGAGGGCTCTCACGTGCCGCTTCACCTCACGTCTGCACAGCTCTTGATGCACAGTGGGTCCTCTGTCTGTATGTCCTGAGTGAGTGGTGAATAGATAAATGAATGAGTGAGTGAATGAATGAATGAAGTCCCTGTAACACACGCCTCTGCACACACGTTGGTGCCCAGCCCTGGCTGTGTCTTCAGGATCAGCTCCTCCGCTGGACTCTCGGGATCAGAGAGGAAGCCTGTTCTCAGATGCCCACTTCCCCGTGAGCGTCGACGTCCTTTGCATGTCATTTGCGCATCTACTGCCCCTGGGCCTGCCAGGCAGGTGGGCCCTCGCGCCAATCACTGGGCAAGAGCGTGTCTTTACATTTTACATCATTGGGGGGAAGCCCCGTGTTCTTGCTCAGACCGGCAGGCGTTCCATCATTGATGAGTGTCACCACCCTTCCACTGGCACACCGACCACTTGCTCAAACCCGTGGGTGGCTTTCGGGTGGTGGCCTGTGTCTGGCTCCGCGGGGATTACCCGTCAGCCCGTGCGTCTGATAACAGTTTATGCCGTCAGCTCGGTGGCCCGCCAGCCCTGTCCGGACAGAGGCCGGAGCACTCCCCCGCCTCGCTGTTTGCTCTCGATGGTGTGTGAGTCTGCCCTTGAGGACTGCAGTTCGGACTGGCATGTCCTCCAGCCACTAATAACGTGTGCTTCTCCTGGGGAGTCTCAGCAGAGGGCTCTTTTAGACGCTTGTCCCGGGATGAGACGGACGCTGGGACACAGGCAGGTCCAGAAGGTCCGAGCCGGTCGGGGGAACAGCACACAGCAGGGCCAGGTACATCGGCGGCAGTTTGCTCAGCCTCGGGGAACCCCGCCTCCCGCCCGCGCCGTTACAAGGCTCCCCGCAGTGCGAACGCGCGCCTGACTCTGATTTGGTTGTTTCAAGCCCCTTCGGAAAAGCCGAGAGGCAGGCATTCTGATTCCCTGCCTCCTGCGTGTCTACATCCCATTTTCAAGCCGAAATCCAGAGGAGCGCACGGAGGCCAGAGCCCTCGCTCCGCAGAAGGCGCTCGCCTGCCCACTGCCCTCCCCAGCTTCCGCGTTTCCATCCCCCAGCCCCGGAGATGCCGGGCCCACCGCGTGCTCCGGGCTGGCCCCGTTTGCCCAGGCTGCCATCACAAGTCCCAGCCCGGGCGGCTGACACAGGGAAATGCATTTTCTCACACAACCTGGAGGCCACCCCGGCCATCAGGCGTCCACTGTGCTCTGGGGGAATGGTGAGGACTAGGGGGACCTGGACGCGGAGAGCCACAGACGGGCGGGGGGGGGGGGACCGGGTCCCCATGGGCAACTTCACCCTCTGAGCGAGGATGCTCAGCGACTCCTGTCTGCGAGAAAAACCCCCCGGGAGCCGAGCCCCTGAGACCTGGGGTTGTGGCCGTCGGCCGGCCCTGACCCTGCATGGGGTGGACTCTCACGCACACGCTGTCCGGCGGCTTCCTGTTCTTTACTCGATGCAGGTTCCTGTCTCTACATCAGCAACATACTGTACGCCACGTAGAAAAACCAGAGGCTTCAGATGCAATGACAGATCCCCGCGTCCACTCCACACGGCTACAAGCGAAGGGAGCCGTAGGCTTTACCCACAGGGGGGTGTGAACCTGAAAGCAACACGCGGACAAGCAAGTGAACACTCAAAGTCACCGACGGCGGCCGGGTGGGTGGTGTTACCAGAGGGGAGCCGGGGGGCGGGGGAGTGAAGGGTAAGGGGGTCAAGTACGTGGTGAACAAAGGAGATTTGGCTTTGGGTGGTGGGCACACGATGCAGTATACAGCTGGTGTATCGTAGACGTGTGCGCTTGTCACCCCAAGACATTCAATAAAAACGTAAGCGTAGCCGAAACCGGTTTGGCTCAGTGGATAGAGCGTCGGCCTGCGGACTGAAGGGTCCCGGGTTCGATTCCAGTCAAGGGCATGTACCTTGGTTGCGGGCACATCCCCATTGGGAGGTGTGCAGGAGGCAGCTGATCGATGTTTCTCTCTCATCGATGTTTTTAGCTCTCTTCCTCTCTGTAAAATATCAGTAAAATATATTTTTTAAAAAATGTAAGCGTAAGGGTTTTGCCCGGCCGGTGTGGCTCAGTGGTTGAGCATCCTCCCGTGCACCAAGAGGTCGCAGGCTGGATTCCCAGTAGGGGGCGTGCAGGAGGCAGCGGATCGATGTTTCTCATCCATGTTTCTCTCTCTCTCCCTCTCCCTTCCTCTCTGAAATCAATAAAAAAATTTTTTTTCCATAAAAAGAACATAAGGGTTTTCTCTCACACATTGAGACCGATCTTCCCAGAGTTAATGAAGTCCGTGACTCAGACGTGCGACCCACCTCTGCTTCTCCCTCCACACTGCCGGCCTCCAGGTGCCTTCGTCCGCCTCCCGGTCTCCTTTAGTGCGTCCACGCCGCTGCTTTCACCGCCCGCTCCTGTCCCTGGAGCACATCCTCAGGCCACTTCCCGAGGGGAGTCCATGGGAAATGAAGTCTGCGTGCCTGCCGCCGATGGCCGGTGCGTGGCCAGGCTTCTGCGGGGATCGCAGGGCGCAGCCATATTTGCGTGTGCGATGGACGAGGAGAGGCCAGCTTTCGGTCCCTTTCTTTGCAGGTGACCTTTTCCCTTCTCTGAATGTTTCTAAGATTTAAAAAATATATATTTTTATTGATTTCAGAGAGGAAGGGAGAGGGAGAGAGAGAAACATCAATGATGAGAGAGAATCATGGGTCAGCTGCCTCCTGCACGCCCCCCACTGGGGATCGAGCCCGCAACCCGGGCATGTGCCCTGACCAGAATCAAAGCGTGACCTCCTGGTTCAGAGGTTGAAGTTCAATCAGGAGCCACGCCAGCCGGGCTCTAAGATTTTTTTTTTAACTCTTAGGTGTCATGCAACTTGATGGTAACCTGCCTCACTGGGTCTCTTTCCATGCATCCTGCCTGGGGCTGGCAGAGGCACGCAGGTCAGGGGTCCAGTCCTCACGGCTCGAGGTTCGTGCTGTGTAGCCGTGCTCCCCCCACCCCCTCCATTTCCCCCGGTTTTGTGTCCGGCCGCCGGCCTCCTGGGACCCATGTCTCCGTCCTTGACCTACTTGTGTCCCCTAGAATCCCAGGTGCGTGCCTCTTGCTCTCGTGGAGACACACAACTGCCTTCTCACCCTCTGGGGTTCTTCCAACAGGTGCGTCCTGTTTACAGCCCAGCTGCTCACTTAGGGCTCTGGCCGCATCCTTCCAAGGCACGCCGGCTTTGAATTTTATGGGCATAATATCCTCTCCAACCTCTCGGAGGACGTTAACTGGAGTGTTTTTATAGGCCCTTCCTCTTCGTTTGCCGTTTCCTCTGCCGTTTGTTTCTCTCAGTGCATTTGTCTTCATCTTTCTCTCTCATGCTGCTGGCTTCCCTGCAGGCCTGCTTCATATCACAGATGTGCAGGCGAGGGTGCTGGAGAGGGTGCAGGGGAGGGTGCTGGAGAGGGTGCTGGAGAGGGTGCAGGGGAGGGTGCTGGAGAGGGTGCAGGGGAGGGTGCTGGAGAGGGTGCAGGGGAGGATGGAGAGGGTGCAGGAGAGGATGGAGAGGGTGCAGGAGAGGAAGCTGGAGAGGGTGCAGGGGAGGATGGAGAGGGTGCAGGAGAGGATGGAGAGGGTGCAGGGGAGGGTGCTGGAGAGGGAGCTGGAGAGGGTGCTGGAGAGGGTGCAGGGGAGGATGGAGAGGGTGCAGGGGAGGATGGAGAGGGTGCAGGAGAGGATGGAGAGGGTGCAGGGGAGGGTGCAGGGGAGGGTGCAGGGGAGGGTGCTGGAGAGAGTGCAGGGGAGGGTGCAGGGGAGGGTGCAGGGGAGGGTGCTGGAGAGGGTGCTGGAGAGGGTGCAGGGGAGGATGGAGAGGGTGCAGGGGAGGATGGAGAGGGTGCAGGAGAGGATGGAGAGGGTGCAGGGGAGGGTGCAGGGGAGGGTGCAGGGGAGGGTGCTGGAGAGGGTGCTGGAGAGGGTGCTGGAGAGGGTGCAGGGGAGGGTGCTGGAGAGGGTGCAGGGGAGGATGGAGAGGGTGCAGGAGAGGATGGAGAGGGTGCAGGGGAGGATGGAGAGGGTGCAGGAGAGGATGGAGAGGGTGCAGGGGAGGATGGAGAGGGTGCAGGGGAGGGTGCTGGAGAGGGTGCTGGAGAGGGTGCAGGGGAGGGTGCAGGAGAGGGTGCTGGAGAGGGTGCAGGGGAGGGTGCTGGAGAGGGTGCAGGGGAGGGTGCTGGAGAGGGTGCTGGAGAGGGTGCAGGGGAGGGTGCAGGGGAGGATGGAGAGGGTGCAGGAGAGGAAGCTGGAGAGGGTGCTGGAGAGGGTGCAGGGGAGGATGCAGGGGAGGGTGCTGGAGAGGATGCAGGAGAGGGTGCTGGAGAGGGTGCTGGAGAGGGTGCAGGGGAGGGTGCTGGAGAGGGTGCAGGGGAGGGTGCAGGGGAGGATGGAGAGGGTGCAGGAGAGGAAGCTGGAGAGGGTGCTGGAGAGGGTGCAGGGGAGGGTGCAGGAGAGGGTGCAGGGGAGGGTGCAGGGGAGGGTGCAGGGGAGGATGCTGGAGAGGGTGCAGGGGAGGGTGCAGGGGAGGGTGCAGGAGAGGGTGCTGGAGAGGATGCAGGGGAGGGTGCTGGAGAGGGTGCAGGAGAGGGTGCTGGAGAGGGTGCAGGAGAGGGTGCTGGAGAGGATGCAGGGGAGGGTGCTGGAGAGGGTGCTGGAGAGGGTGCAGGGGAGGATGCTGGAGAGGGTGCAGGGGAGGGTGCAGGAGAGGGTGCAGGGGAGGATGCAGGGGAGGGTGCAGGGGAGGGTGCTGGAGAGGTTGCAGGGGAGGGTGCAGGGGAGGGTGCTGGAGAGGGTGCAGGGGAGGGTGCAGGGGAGGATGCTGGAGAGGATGCAGGGGAGGGTGCAGGGGAGGGTGCAGGGGAGGGTGCTGGAGAGGATGCAGGGGAGGGTGCAGGGGAGGGTGCAGGGGAGGGTGCTGGAGAGGATGCAGGGGAGGGTGCAGGGGAGGGTGCTGGAGAGGGTGCAGGGGAGGGTGCAGGGGAGGGTGCTGGAGAGGGTGCAGGGGAGGGTGCAGGGGAGGGTGCTGGAGAGGGTGCAGGGGAGGGTGTGGAGAGGATGCAGGGGAGGGTGCAGGGGAGGGTGCAGGGGAGGATGCTGGAGAGGATGCAGGGGAGGGTGCAGGGGAGGGTGCTGGAGAGGGTGCAGGGGAGGGTGCTGGAGAGGATGCAGGGGAGGGTGCAGGGGAGGGTGCTGGAGAGGGTGCAGGGGAGGGTGCTGGAGAGGGTGCAGGGGAGGGTGCTGGAGAGGGTGCAGGGGAGGATGGAGAGGGTGCAGGGGAGGGTGCTGGAGAGGGTGCAGGGGAGGGTGCAGGGGAGGGTGCTGGAGAGGGTGCAGGGGAGGGTGCTGGAGAGGATGCAGGGGAGGGTGCAGGGGAGGGTGCTGGAGAGGGTGCAGGGGAGGGTGCTGGAGAGGGTGCAGGAGAGGGTGCTGGAGAGGATGCAGGGGAGGGTGCTGGAGAGGGTGCTGGAGAGGGTGCAGGGGAGGGTGCTGGAGAGGGTGCAGGGGAGGGTGCTGGAGAGGGTGCTGGAGAGGGTGCTGGAGAGGGTGCAGGGGAGGGTGCTGGAGAGGGTGCAGGAGAGGGTGCAGGGGAGGGTGCTGGAGAGGGTGCAGGGGAGGGTGATGGGGAGGGTGCTGGAGAGGGTGCAGGGGAGGGTGCAGGGGAGGGTGCAGGGGAGGGTGCAGGGGAGGATGGAGAGGGTGCAGGGGAGGGTGCAGGGGAGGATGCTGGAGAGGGTGCAGGGGAGGGTGCAGGGGAGGGTGCAGGGGAGGATGGAGAGGGTGCTGGAGAGGGTGCTGGAGAGGGTGCAGGGGAGGGTGCAGGGGAGGGTGCAGGGGAGGGTGCAGGAGAGGGTGCAGGAGAGGGTGCAGGGGAGGGTGCAGGGGAGGGTGCAGGGGAGGGTGCAGGGGAGGGTGCAGGAGAGGGTGCTGGGGAGGGTGCAGGGGAGGGTGCAGGGGAGGGTGCAGGGGAGGGTGCTGGGGAGGGTGCTGGAGAGGGTGCAGGAGATGGTGCAGGGGAGGATGGAGAGGGTGCAGGGGAGGAAGCTGGAGAGGGTGCAGGGGAGGATGGAGAGGGTGCAGGGGAGGGTGCTGGAGAGGATGCTGGTGAGGGGCCTCTGCTCCGGCCAGCTCTCCCCTCCCCGGATACTGACCTACTCACGCTGTGGGGCCAGAGAAGCGGGGTAGCTGCCAGGTTCTCTGCAGAGTGAGGGGCGTGGACCCCGTGTTGGAGTGGGGAGGGTTCCACTCTGGAGTCTGCCCAGCTCCGGCTTCCCCTGTGGGGCTGATCCCACGGGTTCAGGTTGTGTCTGAGAGTCAGCACCCGTGGGTGGGGAGAGCGGGGTCTGTAGGGTGGGCTTGCCTCACATGCAAATGCTACCACCGTGTTTTTAACCTGGGTCCTTGCCCAGCCTGCCCACACCGGCTGCCTGAGAGCCACTCCTCACCCCCACTGGGATGGGCAGGACCTTGGCTGCAGCCAGATGCCAGCCTCCTCCGGGGTCAGAGGTCAGCTCTCACGCCTCTGCACCCAGCTCCTGGAATTTACTAAAACCTCTGAGTCCTTGTGGTGAGGAATAAGATGCAATGCGTATGCGAAGCACAGCCACAGTTTCTGGCCCCGGAGGGGGGGGCGGGGGGAGGCTGAGCACATGTCGGCAACGATCATTGCCGTGGGCCGAGCGATTCGCAGGAAGCAAGGCCTCTCTGTGCAAGGAGGCCGGTCACAAGCCGCCCCGACTCGCCAGGCTGCTAGCCAAGTGGGGAACAGCATTTCAGCCTCCACCCCACGGAGTGAGCTGAGCCAGGGCGGGCGGAGGGGCACCTGCCACAGGCATTCCCGGAGGAAGCGCCGTTTCTGCTTCAGAGGCTCACGGTGATCCGGGTGGTGACGTTCAGGAGGGATGGCCGTGGACAGGCCAGGTGGGTGGGGCCCGGGCACCCCTGGTGCCTCTCTACTGAGGCCCCCGGTTGTCACAAAGATGGGGGCAGAGGCCGTCTCAGGGGCCAGGGTCTCCACATCAGGCTCATGGCTTCGTGGTCTGTCCTCCCGAGTGTGGGGGGCAAGTGACCAGCTTCTAAGGACTCCAAGAGAGCAAGAGTGATTGCGTCACCTAACAAGCCGGTCCGGCCGGCCCCTGGCTGGCTTGGTGGCCTCAGCAGGCAGGTGGGCGAAGGCCAAGGGAAAGGAGCTGGCAGCCTCGTCTAAGGCGGCCATGCAGGGCCAGCCGGCAGGGGCTGCCTCCACCGCAGGGCGCCGCGGTCGCTCCAGGCCGGCTCACCCCTCCGCAGTCACAGGCCCAGCCGTGACGGCCCAGCCGGAAGGCTGAGGTACACGGGGTGGCCCCCTGGCTCTGCCCCTCAGAACAGCCCCTTCCCGTCCTGCTTGAGCAGATGCATAGGAAGACGTGATCGGGGACTGTGCTCCCAGGGGGACCCGGGCAGAAAGGGCCCAGGAGCCGCTGGAGCCGACACAGCTGCGCCGGGAGATAAACGACTTTGTTCCGCTGGTTCCAGCTCAGGGCCCACGCGACGGCTCCGGGCCTGTCACTCAGCCCAGCGGCTGGCGTGGCTGCGAGGCTGGCCTGTGTGGTTCCTGCTCTGCGCTCGCCCCCGAGACCCCCGGGGGCTACGGCCCCATCGACCTTCCACGAACCTCAGGAGGAAGAACCAGCAGCCATGTGGGACTGTCGGGGAAGCAAAACCACGGAACCTTCGAAAACGTGCTGGAGGCCACACGGCGAGGAGGTGGGGGCCGGGCTGAACCCTGGCTTCAGAGCGCGAGGCTGAGCCCCGGGCTGTGCAGCGTCTCGGGGCTCAAGTCCCCCACCTGGGCCCATGCCGGCCGGGAGACTGTGAGTGAGCTCCTGGCCCCTGCGGTCCACGCCACCAGACGGTCCTGCGCTCCTTACGCTCCAGGCCGTCACTAGGGTCTGCAAGGAAAACAGATCATTGACACTTCCCCTCTGCCCTGTCCTGGAGGCGCCGATGGAACAGGAAAGGCTGCGGGGAGGGGACCAGCCCTCACGGGGCACCTACCCCGCGTCGGGAGGTTCGCCAGCACTCGGACACACACCTGTTTTTGTCTTCAGTGCAACACAGCAGCACGTGCAAAAGTAGCTATGTTCTGCAGAAGGAGCAGTAGCAGCGTAACGAACCTGAGGCACCCCAAGGTCACCGGCACAGGCCGTCCCCCGCAGACCGCGCTCGGGGCCGTACATCAGGGAGCAACGATAAGCATCGCAGCCACTTACTGAGACAAGTCGCCCGGCCTGAGCCCTTTGTCTTCATCGGCTGAGAGCCGGCAGCGAGGCCCTCTCCCCGGGGTCGTGACCACGGCGGCCGCCGCACGGGCGTGTGCCCGGCGTGCGTAAGGCATGGCAGGGCCTCGGTCCTTGCTTGTGAGCCCTGACCCCTTCCTTTTTTTTTAAATCCTCACCTGAGGATATTTTCCTTTGATTTTGAGAGAGAGTGGAAGAGAGGGAAAGACAGAGGAATACCAATGCGAGAGGAACACACTGGTTGGTTGCCTCCCGCACGAGCCTCATCCAAGGCCTGGGCCGGGAGGGAGCCTGCAAGCAAGGTACACGCTCTTGACCAGAATCGAACCCGGGACCCTTCAGTCCGCAGGCCGACGCTCTGTCGACGGAGCCACACTGGCCAGGGCTGTGAATCCTCACCTGAGTGAGGACAGAGGACATCTGTGCCTCTGCGAGTGGAACGTGATGCTTTCACTGGAGAGCAGGGGTCGGGAATCGACAGAACTTCTGAAATGGCCGCGGGGTGGGGGCAGGAGGGGGGCAGGCTCCGTAGACGTGAAGGCCGTGCTTTCTGGACTAAGAGAAACTCTGGACTGAAGCGTGGAGAAGAGGCGGGAAGCAGCCGAGAGAGGAAGTCAAGAGCCCGTGTCGAGGTGCCGGGGCAGCGTGCTTCCGGCTGGGGTCACACGCAGGCCCTGGGGCCAGGCTGTGTCAGGTGCAGCTGCTCATAGCTCAGGCGGTTTCCGTGTGACCACAGCGACGGGCAACCTGGCCGGGAGCCACACGCTTCACAGCGGCCGTGCCCCGGGCAGACGTGGGCCCTGCTTGGGCGCCGGGTACGAGCTGATTGGTCGCAGCAGGACAGTGGCTGACGTGGGCCTGGAACCTGGAGCCCTCGCCCCGAATCTGGTGGCACTAATTGGCGCACCTGGTGCAGGGGCCTCTCACTAACCTCAGGGGCTCAGGGCGCGATGGTCGTCCAGGTCTTCGGGGGACAATGGGACACAGTGATGATGGAGGACCAGACCCCCCTTTCGGCTCCAGTCCCGAAGGAGCAAGCAGGTCGGGGACTGCCTTCCTGTTATTAAAAGATGAGCCGACAGCACCACCAAGAAAGGAAGCAGCTCGTCAGACATCCAGGCCGGGGCGTGCGGAACTGCGGCCCCAGAGGAAGGAGCAGAGGCGGTGAGGCCTGCCACCAGCAGGACCTCTGCCCGCAGGTGGCGTCAGGACTGGCGCCCTGGGAGGGGGGCCCGAGCAGAGCCCATAAACGTAACTGAGGCCTGTGGACAGAGGTCGGCGTCCGGGAGGCCGAAGTAGCGGGATGTGTGGGACAGTCACACAGGGAGAAGGGGCTGTGCGGAGGAGACACCCCGAGAATTGCATGGTCCCCCAACGCCGGCCTCATCCCAACAGGCCTCTGTGTAGGGCGAGGAGGTGGAATGAGCAGCGCCGGGGCCACGGCGCTCGGAGGGGCCTTGCCAACCTGCAGACGCTTCGTTGGTGCCCTGGAGTCGCCACGGCGCCCAGGAGACTCCGCGGGGCTAACTTAACCCTGAGGTGAAAAGGGTCCCCCACCCATCCCCAAAGAGCCCGGAAGACAAAAACAATCAAAATAATCCACAGGTAACAGCAGCTGCGGAGAAACCCAAACCCTCTGAAGGAACATAGCAAGACCCAGCACTCAGGACCGTAAACCCAGGGCTGTGACCCTTTTTCCTAAAGTTAAGGTTCAAAAACAGGAAATTCTGATCCATAACCCGAAGGGAAAAGAGTTCAGTGAAATAGAAAAATCCAAAAATCAGCTAGAGGCCCGGCCAGCGTGGCTCAGTGGTTGAGCCACAGACCTATGACCCAGGAGGTCACGGATGATTCCCGGTCAGGGCACATGCCCGGGTTGCAGGCTCGATCCCCAGTGGGGGGTGTGCAGGAGGCAGCCGATCGGCGATTCGCTCTCCTCATTGATGCTTCTATCTCTCTCTCCCTCCCTCTCCCTTCTTCTCTGAAATCAATGAAAATATATATTAAAAAATAAATGGATAAAGACACTACAATTAGCGGGCAAATTGTTAGGCTGCATAAAAAAGCAAAATTTGATCATATGCTACTTAGAAGAAACTAACTTTAACTATGAAGACACATAACATTTAAAAATGGAAACTTCTATGTCTTCCAAACTCTAAAGAGAGCTGGAGAGGCTCGGCTCTATTAATATCCGGAAAGCAGGCTTTATGGGAAGCGTGTATTATTGGGAAAAAGAGGACCGAGCAAAACAACACGGGGCTGCATTCATCAAGGAAACACCAACTCCTAATGTTCCCAGTGTGTGAGCACCAAGTAACAGAGCGAATCTCTCACACTGCGATGCATGCAAAAGGCTAATACACCATGGCTGAGTGGGGTGGGCTCCAGGAATCTAAGGTTGAATTAATGGACACAAAGGTTAACACATGGAAATCAATTAATTTACCATATTTTAAGAATCAAGGAGGAAAATATGATTTCTTTAGTAGATGCAGAGAAAACACTGGGTGACATTTTACAGCGATTCATGATAAAAAGTTTCAGCAGACCAGACACAGAAGTAAAACTCGTCAACCCGGTACAGGGCCCGTCTGAAACGTCTCCGGCTGACGGCACCTGCTGGGATGGACAGTGGGCGCCCACGCCCACCACGGCTGGCCAGTATTGTACTGGAAGCCCCGCCAGTGCGGAAGGCGAGGGGCAGGGCTGAAAGCACGTCTATCGGGAAGGAAGAAACGAGACTGCCTTCATCTGCACATGGCACGCTGGTGAACAGAGATTAATCCAAAAGAATTCACCAAAAACCTTCTAGAACGAATGAATGACTTTAGGCAAAATCACGGAAGACAAGGCCACGGCACAAAAATTGATTGCATGTCTACATGCTACAAGTAGATCACGGGCACTTGGACTTTTAGGAAGGCCATGTATAAGAATAAAAGCATAATATGCTAATTAGTCGGGACGAAGCCGGGGCTGCGAGGGAAGCCCGGGTCCCGGTGCCAGAGGGAAGCCGGTGCCGGCAGCCGGGGAAGGAAGGCCGACTCTTGCATGAATTTCGTGCGTTGGGCCTCTGGTGCCAAATAAAATAGCATCAAAAACAAAACACGTTCAAGACAAATACATGGACAATAACAAAGCGTCGCTGAGGGAAATGAAAGGAGACCCAAATAAATGGAGAGAGAGAGGAGTAGGCATCCAACGTCGGAGAAACGGAAGACTCAGTATTGTTAAGGCATCAACGATTTCAAAGGTGATCTACAGAGTCAACCTCAAGCAAAAGCCTCTTTTTTTATAGAAATTGCCAAGCTGATTCTGAAATGTATACGTGATCTCACGTACACGTGGAATCGGATGGACAGGATAAACCGAGGCATAAACTAGAACCAGAGGCCTGGATGCATGGGACAGACTGACAGCAGGAAGGGGTGTGGGGGGACTGGGTGACAGCTGGTGAAGGGATGAGCCTGAGAACATATATAACAGTCCATGGACCCATAGCAGTGTGGTGAAGGCCGGGGGAGGGCTGGCGGGAGCTGGGCAGGGGTGGGCAGAGGGGGAGGATGAGGAACATCTTGTAACCCTATCAACAATCAAGTAAGAAAAAAGAAAGCAGAGCTGTGGTTGCCTGGGGCTGGGGCTGGGGCTGGGGCTGGGGCTGGGGTAAGGGGGGAGGGCGCCTGAAACAGAGCAGCAGGGAGCGTTGGGGCTGCTCCAAATGTCCTTCATCAGAATCCTGGTGGTGGCCACACAGGTGGGCAAATCTGTCCAAACGCACCCGGATGAGCACTTTCACCGGGTGCGCCTGGTGCAGGGGTCCTCAAACGTTTTAAACAGGGGGCCCGTTCCCTGTCCCTCAGACCGTGGGAGGGCCGGACTATAGTTTAAAAAAAAACAAACTATGAACAAATCCCTATGCGCACTGCGGGCCGGGACGCGTCGGCTGCTAAGCAGGACAGGCAGTGGCACCCGGCGGGCCGGATCCCTGTCCTCGGCGGGCCGCATGTGGCCCGCGGGCCGTCGTTTGAGGACGCCTCGCCTGGTGTTATGGGAGCTGTACCTCGATACAGCCGACTTTGGCAAAAGAATAAAGTTTTTCCTCGAATGCGTATATGCACTTTATGAACACTTATCTATGAAGCATGTACACGTGTACTTAACCTATTTATCTCTCTCTATAAAAAGCCAGCAACCAGAACGACCAGAGACCAGAACATCACGGCCCCCGCCCCTCAGGCTGGTCCCGCCCCCCCAGGGAACGGTTAGGGGCGCCCCGAGGCAACACGATAGGGTGCGAGTTGGATGGGGGAAAGTCGAAGAAACTGGGGGGAAGGTCTTAAGGGTCTGCGGGGGTGGGGGGTCGGCCGGAGTGGGTTTGGAGTGTGCTGGGGAACGACGAGGAAGACGCGATTGGAAACGGGCTCAGCACCTACCTTTCTCCCGGCGAACCGGGACGTGGACCGCAGCGGTGGCTGTTTCACGAGCGCGCTTGGGACCACCATGTTCACGGCAGCGCAGCGCTCCCGGAACCTCGCTGATTCCGGACAGTAAACAGCCATCAACGCCAAACAGAAAAAAATCCGCTCCAACCGGAGGCCCTGGACGTTGCCAGGCCGCTGAGGGGAACACCACTGAAGGCGGAGCTAGAGAAACCGGAAGTGTGCGGCCAGAGGATTGTGGGATCGTGGAGGACGCCTGGGCGCCCACGCTAGAACGTGAGCCTGTTACTGCGCACGCGCATAGTCAGCCCGCGAGCCCCTGCCCAGTCTCGCAGTATTTGGACTTGACTTCCGGCGGGAAATGGATCAGGGGTCCTCAAACTACGGCCCGCGGGCCACATGCGGCCCGCCGAGGACATGGATCCGGCCGGCCAGGTGCTGCTGCCTGTCCTGCTTAGCAGCCCACGCGTCCTGGGCCCGCAGTGCGCATAGGAATTTGTTCATAGTTTTTTTTTTAAACGATAGTCCGGCCCTCCAACGGTCTGAGGGACAGTGAACTGGCCCCCCGTTTAAAAAGTCTGAGGACCCTTGGTAGATTGAGGTTTGCTGTTCCCTTGCGGCGAGGAAGATCAGAATTAAAGGTTTCGTTTGTTACCTTGGTTTGAAGCGGAGGAAAATGGGATGGGGACGAATAAGAGACTTTGGAGGCGGCGAAGGGCAGTGTGTCCAGGCTGTTGAGAGCTCCGAATCAGAGTTCAGTTGGGATAGAAACCCTGCTAACAGCACCTGGTGCCTGAAACCTGAGCTCTCTGCTTTTAGGTGTTCCAGTGAAAGTTGTTAGAGACTGCCCAGGAAAACATTCCTGGTTGGAAAGTGTCTGCAGAGAAGCCGTAAGTGTTAAGTATCTGCTGCGTGTACCATGCTTAGCTCTCTAAGCAATAGGGAATAATGTTAAACGCCTCGTGTTCTCAAGAAGCTTGAATTTTAAAATAAAAAAATAAAGAAGTATAAATATTAAAAAAAAAGAAGCTTGAGTTTTGGGGGCGAAATCAGGCAGGCAGGCGAGCAGTTAGGAGCCAGCGGTCCCAGATTGCGAGAGGAATGTCCACGGGATCAGGCCTAAACCGGCGGTCGGACATCCCCTGAAAGGTCCCGGATTGTGAGAGGGTGCAGGCTGGGCTGAGGGCCCCCGTCTCTCCCCCCCCCCCCCCCCCGTACATGAATTTTGTGCATCGGGCCTCTAGTTGCAAGTAAGATTCTGTGCAGTTTTTGTTTGCAACTCGGTTCCGCTCTGCAAGGGCATGTGGCTGGGAGCTGGCGCCGGGGACAGACAGGTGGACAGGGCGGACTCCTGACATCACAGGGCATGTCATTCTCATCCTGGAGCTGGTCTGTAAATGATGCACAAAGGGCTGTATGATTGCATTTGAAAGGAGTCTGCAATGTGAATGAATGTCTGCGACCAGATCACGTCATATGCACAGTCCCTGGGTGCATGGCTGGGCAGGCAGCCTCAGGGAGGAATTCTCGGAAGAAAGACATTTACATACTAACCTGAAGGATGAATAGGGTCAGATGCTGAAGGGCGTGGTAAGAGAGTGGGGCAGAATGGCTATGTGGGACCCGCTGCCCAGGCACTTCCTTCATGCCTTCCTCCAGGTCCTTGTGTATTAGTCAGGCTAGGCTAGACTAGGCTGCAGTAACAAGTACACCTCCACCTCTAAGTGGTTCTCACACACACACACACACACACACACACACACACACACACATTTCCTCGTTCTGTCATAGACCAGAGCAGGCACGTGCTTCCTTTTAGCAGCTGTCCCTGATGCTGCTTCTCCGTCCACCACATACCTGTGCCATCAGGTGTGTGTGTGGCGGGGTGGGGGTGGGGGGCTCCTGGCTTCCCCGTCATTGTGGGCGGGATCTTTATGACAGACCTTTGTAGCCAGGCCCAAGAGTGGCTTACATGACTTCTGCCCATATTCCACTGGCCTGGCATCTGTCACACAGTGCCCAACCCAACTGCAAGGGAGGATGGGAAATGTAGTCTTCCACGTGCCCACGCAGGGGAAAGGGGGTGATGAACCCATAACACTGAGTCTGCAAATCCAGGGGTCGGGGTCACCAGGCAGATTCTTACCCTCTTTCATCTCACCTGTGGCGGTTCTGGGTGCCTTCCTGAGTTCATTTCAGCCGAAAGCCCTACCTACACCATTGACCAGTTCCAGGCATCTCCCCGCCTCCCAGGAGGCTGGCCACGAGAGTTGATTTTCAAGAAGATAATTAGATGATGTCTATGCTTTCAGACATACAGGCTTTGTAATCTGCGACGCTCGGGCCACATGGCCCAGGATGCAGCTGCCAGCGTGCTGGGGTGGAGGTTACAGAGGCATCGACGTGACCGTCAGACCTGAGTCCCATCACTGAGCCTTTCTGAGGCTCAAGTTCACGTTCCTGTGGAGGGGCCAGGACTCAAGCCCAGATGTTTGGACTCCAAGTCCAGCTCTCTCTCCACCCCCTCTCACTCCTCTCCTCACTCTGCCATCTTTGCAGGACCTTCGGGGGGAACTGCAAGAGGTCGTGGTGGCATGACGTTTACACTCGAGGTCATTGCTTGTGTTATCATTGTTGTTAGTGTTGTCGCTGCTTTGGGGCTGTCCTCTTGCGGGAAGGTCACTCTCCCTCCAGCCCCCGCACGGCTCTGGAGTTTCTCGTGGGCTCACTCGGCTTGAGCAGCTTCTTCCCTCCCTTCCTCCTAATGAGGAAAATATAAGTTAATGAGCTTGCAAACGGGCAGCGGGCTGTCTCTGGGGGCGAGACACCAGCGCGGTCTGCGTGGTGTGTGTGAAAATGAGTCTTCAACAGGGGAGATGGAAGGAAATCGTGGCGTCCTGAGCACACAGCAACCAGCGGAGCCATAAAAGCTGCAGAGGCGTATCTTTAGGCGTGCACGTCTCCCCTCTCTGGGGGCTACTCGCCGTCTCCAAGGAAAGGCATTGGACTCGGCTTCTGTCTGGAGAGGGCTGACCCTGGGAGCCTCCCGTGCTGTGAGGGCCTGTAGGAAGCCGGGGGGACCCAGCGTTCCTCCCGCCATTGTCCCCAGTCACTTCTGCTGAGACGCCTGACATTTCTGGGTCTCTCACCTCGTGTAGAAAGAGGGTAACAAGAACAGCGGTGACATTTGTTGTGTCCCTGTGTGTGCTGAGCCCTCTCTCAGCCATTATCTCACCCAGTCATCAAAAAGGACTCACAAGGATAGGGATTGTGCCCATTTTGCAGGCATGAACGCCAAGATTCAGGGATCTTGTGCAACCGGGGTTACACCCCAGGTCAGGACGAAACTCCAAGGTCATGATTGTCGTAACACACCCTGTTGTCTTCCACAGGCAGAGAAGGCGGTAGGACAGGGGCCGGGGGACAGGGCTGTCTGTCTTGCAGGGATTCTGGCTCTGAGGGGTCATTAGAGTTCAACTCAATTTAACGGATGCTAACAGCACATGGCTAAGTGCTCAGGGAAACAGGAGAGGGAGGAGGGATGTGAACTTCAAAAAGCTCTCAGCTGGCTGGGGAGGCTCTCAGCTGACTGGACTGGGATTGACAGTCCTTGGTAAACAGTCAACAGCGTATCAGGCGTGGATGGGGCAGTAGACTGTGATGTGGGGACTTTGATTAAACGTGGCAGTTTGGGCCCAGGAGGAGTCTGTCTAGGAAGGTCACTTAGGGTGTGGCAGATCCCTGAGGGTGTGCAGGGCTCTGAGGGTGTGGCAGATCCCTGAGGGTGTGCAGGGCACTGAGGGTGTGCAGGGCACCAGCAGACTGTTCACTGGGCCAGACTTCTAGTAACCACATGGACATGTACTGCTGGGAACAGCTCTCTGGAGGGAGTGGAAGGCTGGTCTAAAAATACCCCGAGAGGCTTTTACAAGAAGGTCGCATTTCACCTCCATTTTGGAGGATGCTTGGGGCCATGCTGGGACAAGGAGAAATGGGTTGTGTTAAGAGGGGGGTGGAGGGCTCATGTGAAAAGGCAAGTAACAGTACAGGGCACCAGGGATATGGTCTGGAAATAAGCTGGGTATAAAGCAGTCTCGGGATCCTGGCTGCTGTTGCTTAGTGGGTAGAGCATTAGCCAGTGGACTGAAGGGTCCCAGGTTCGATTCTGGTCAAGGGCATGCACCTCGGTTGCAGGCTCAATCCTCAGCCCTGGTCAGGGCACATGCAGGAGGCAACCAATCGATAAGTCTCTCTCACATCGATGTTTCTCTCTGTCTCTCCCTCTCCCTTCCACTCTCTCTAAAAGTCAATGGAAAAATTTCTTCAGGTGAGGACTAAAAAAAAAAAAAAGTCGGGATGAATTGTGAAGGCACTTGAGGGTAAGAAAAAGGATCTGCGGGTTCATTCTCAGGTGCCAAGGAGCCCTGGGAGATTGAAGCAGTGAAGGGACCTGGCCAGGTTGCCTTTTGTGAATTATTGCCCAGGAAGTGGTGGGGAGTGTGCGTGAGAGGTGAGAGCCTTGGGACAGATGGAAGGATCTGAGAGGCTTGCAGCCATCCAGGTGAGTGATGGCCCAGGCCTGAAGTTGGGCAGTAGCCACATTGCCGAGTCGAGGTTGGCAGAAGAAATGGAGAGGCAAGCACCAGGGAAGAAATAGGACTCGATTAGCATAAAATCTGGAGTGCCAGTGGGGGATGATGGGGCATGGAGGGACAGAGTGTGGCCCACAAAAATAGAAATGACTTACTCAAGGTCAAACCTTGAACTATTTATTAGCAAGACCTAAATTAGAAACCTGTGCTGGCCGATTCCCGATCAGAGACCTTTTCATTTGCCCATCGCCAGGCAAGGAACCAACGCTCTGTCCCTCGTGTCCCAGCAGCACTGACGTGATTAGTGTGGGTCGGGTGCTGGAAGTCTTATTTCATTACTTTGGGACATCTTCAAAGGACAGAAACTCCAGCCCAGACAACAGCCTGGGCTTATAAATTAGTCGATTCATTCCATTCCAGCTGGAGAAGGGGCTTCTCTTTAACGTTGGAGGCATCAGGAGAAACGGTCTCTCAGCACAGAGGGAATCCGTTGCCAGAAGAAAAATGAATGATTTCCCAGGTTCTCCGTGACCTGCCGCGGCTCTGCACGTTAGCACGACAGCAAGCGCCTCCCTCCCATTGTGTCATTTCTGGGATTTGAAAAGGCCACCAAATATCCAGGCATTTTAAAGAAATCAATTCCTCTAAGGGAGAAAAAAAAAAATCACACACACAAAAGACCAAGGGGGAACATGCAAATATGTGTTACTAAATTAATACACAAGCAGGGGCTGCGTAATGAACTCAATGACTTGGAAGAGAAAGACAAAGGGAAGTATTTCTTGAGCGCCCACGATAAGCCAGGCAGGAGAAAACACGGTTTATGCATAATGTCTCCTCTATAACTGAGGAGGTGGATATCAATGCCCTCATTCACCATCGAAGGGATTGAGAGGCAGTAAGTTGAAGGGACTTGCTCGATTTCAGAACGACTGATGTGTGAAACTAAACTCACCCTGGGCATGCTCTGGGGGATAGAAATCTCAGGAAAGGATGTGCCCTGAAGATGCAGAACAGAGCAAAGTCCTAGCAAGAGGAGGAGGGAAAAGGAGAGGTTTCCAGAACCACAGATGTGTTTTACAGGGCAGGCAGGGCTACCGCGCTGCCGAGGGAACGGGGTTGAAGAATCAGAACATATCCGTGATGGAGAGGCCTCTGGTCGCCAGCCAGCTCTCACTTAATGAAAATCTAAAACCTCCCGTGACACAGCCAAAGCCAAAGCCAGCGCCCTCCCCCTTCCTCGGGCAGCAGTGCCTATAGATTGCGGGCAGCAGCTGTAGCCGCTGAAACCCGGTTCATTTCCTTGCGTTGGGAGAGCTGGGGTGGGGGTGAAGCTCGGGACAGGGTCTGGGTAGGTCTGATCAATGACTCTCCGGGAAAGGCAAGTTCTTAAATGGCTTGAGATTGGGATACGCGGGGCTGGAAGCCCTCCCTCTCGTTCGCGGTTCGCATTGGAACCCTCGGGGCCCTCGCGTTGTGCGCTTGGCTCCGGCGATGGCATTTACAAGTCGTAAATCTACTGGGGGAGAGGGAGCTCAGAGCAGCAGGCGGTTGTAACGCTTTCTCTAGTCAGTGTGCTTGGAAATGGAGTATTCCTGACATTTGGGCTCATCAGGAATTCTCCTGGAATGTGTGGAAAGAACACAAAGGGAGGCAGGACTATGGACAGCGCTCCTGGTCGACCAGGAAGCCCGCCCTGTATGTGGACCTTGTGTCAGCACCTTGGACAGAGTCCAGCTGGTAGACCAGCAGGACCAGGGCCTCTGACGACTCCATTCCTTCCTTTGGGTTACTTTTCACTGCAATGGGCTGTGTCACAGCAGGAGTTCGAGGTGTGGGGAGCGGGGGGGAAGGCATGTCCTCTGAACTTGGAGTGTCTGTCTGTCTTGCAGGTGGAGGGAAGTTGGAGTGGATGATTATCAACCTCTATTCCTGTCCCAAATGTTAAGCTTACATATCCATTTGCCTCTGAGCAACAGAGCTCTGTTTTCTTTCCTTTTTAATAAATTTATCTTTATTGTGGAAAGTATTACCGACGTCCTCATTTTCCTCCCCATTGATCCTCTCCACCCTTCTCCCCAGGCCTTCGCCACACTGTTGTCTGTGTCCATGGGTTATGCATCTAAGTTCTTTGGTTAATCTCTGCCCACCCGCCCGCCTTCCCTCTGAAATACGTGGAAAAAAAAGAACCCTATACACTCATGGAGAACTCCATTTTCATTTTTAAAATAGGCTCTTACATGTAAAGAGCCAATTACTATCGAAAATACTCTTCCTTCTGTGCTGAGACCCTCACAGCGACTCTGGGAGGTGGGCAGAGTCGGTACTGATTTTAGAGATGACGAACCCGAGGCCCACATTCTTGTCCAAGGCACTCGGGGGATTAGAAGCAGGACCAGAGTCAGAATTCGGTCCTCAACGCTAGGCGTCCTGTCGTGATGTGAGGCGAGGACAGAGGCTGCCGGGAAGCTGCTTTCAGACACCCCAGCCTTCTGAGCTTTTTCACAAGGAGGAGCTTTGCATTAGCCGTGGGAAACGGCAGGAGAAGAGTCTTTCTCAAACACAAAGCTTGTCATGTCACTCCTCTTGTTTAAAGCCCTTTAAGGGCCCCCCGTGGCCTGCAGGATAAAGTCCAATAATCTTAGCAAGATGTTCCAAGTCCTTCAAAGTCTGACCCCAACCCACCTCGCTCGCTACCGTGCCTGACACTCCATCTCAAGTAGTCCAGCTCCCGTCCCAGAAAATTAGTTATTGCTCCACGGAAATCTCTCCTGTGGCTCTGAGCCTCTGCACACATCATCCTTTCTCCCTCCCCCCATCCCCCCACCCCCGCCTTGGGTTGATGATGTGAACTTGGACTCAATCAAAACTCACCACCAAAGTTACCTCCTCACGGAAGCCTACCCAATTCCACAGGCCGAGCTTAACTTTCTGCTCTGTGCTTCCTCACAGCGGTGTTTGTACCTCAATTATCACATCGATCACACTCCGCTCTAATTATTTGGGCACTTTACTTCCTCCCAGACTCAGCTGTGAGCACCTCCAGGGCATGGACTCCAGCGGATTCATCTCTCTGTCCCCTGCCAGCGCTGAGATGCAAGCGTTCACAGGGACCACACGTGGACTGAGAGCCCGGGACTGGGAACACCGTCTGCAAAGACGAAGTTATGACAGAGCTCTGATCGCTCCTGGGGGGCTCGGGGATGCTGGGAGCGATCTAGAGTCTGGTGGGGGGGGCAATAAGAGAAGCTCCAAATCCAAGGGAGCCATTAGCTGCTAGAGCCACCTAGGCCACCCCAGTGTTCTGGCCCTTGGGGTTCAGGTGGCTCCTTGTGGGGTGGGGGCCTCCCATGAGGGTCCAGTTACTCGTCCTCTCTTGTTTTTCTGCCCTCAGGGGTGAGACTTTCTGTCTGAGTGGCTCTTCCTACTGCCTTGTCTTGCCAGGAACACAGTCCAAGTCTGTGGTGAGTTGAGACTCTAGGTTACAGCTAAAATCCATCCCCTCATTCAGCCAAGCTCTCCTGACCACTGGCTGAGATCAGAACCCTGTGCCCGGTGCAGGGAACCCTGAACAAACAAGCCATCGCCGTCCCTTCACAGAGAATACCCCGGGCAAGGATGACGGGCACTGGGGACCTGGGTGGACGTGGCAGACACCGTACAGGAAGGCTGGAGTCTAGCAGAGGGGGACAGGGGAGCCCCCCGAGGAAGGACAGTTACGCTTCAGCATCAGGAGCGAGGCACGCTCACGCAGTCCTGGTCTGGGCTTCACACGGACGCATCCTCACGGTGGACGGCTCTAACCAGACAGTGATCCAGTCAGGGCCGCCTTCCCTAATTACGATAAGATTCTAAGGAGAAAACGTGGCGGGGTGGGGGCAAGAAGTGGGGGTACTGAGTTTCCTAGCTCATTAACCAGCCCCCGCCGCCTCTGGGACCCAATTCTGACTCCCACGGCTAGAGGAACGGTGCGCCCTAACACCTCCACCCGGAGTGGACGCTGCTGCTAAGGGCTCCCTGCTGTGAGGTCGGGTGCGGCCGGGTGCCTGCTGCCCTGGGGACCTGCAGTGCCTCTGCCCCAGAGGCCTGGCGACCACTCGCCTTTGGGGGGGTGGGGTCCCCTTGCTCATGTGGGGGAGGAACTCTTCTCGATGTCCTTCCTGTGCCATCGTCCCGGCTCGACCCTCACAGCGCCCCTTGGGATGGCAGGCCACGCGTTGTCAATGCCATTTCAGGGCGATGAGCTGAGACTTGGAAAGAGAAGGCGACGCGGCCAGAGTGGGGGCCTGGAGGGCGTTCCTTTGCTCCGCGCTGACCACTGCGCTCCGCATGGAGGTGTGGCTGCGAGGAGGGGCCCGAGCCGCTCTGAGCAGGACGCCACCAGGGAATCGCGTCGTTAGTGGCTCCGGGGGGCCCACCTACGTGCCGCGGGCAGGGACGCTGCCTCGGGCTGCTTTCGCGCACCCAGCGCACGGGGCGGCGTTAGCACCCGCAGATGACGCGGTCTGAGGGGCGGGGGATCCAGACTCCAGCCTGGAGCCCCCACCCCACGTGTGGCTGAGTGCAGCCTCCACGCTCCCATTCGCAGAATAAAAGGAGGGGTGAGCCTGGCCGGCGTGGCTCAGCGGTTGAGCATCGACCTAGGAACCAGGAGGTCAGGGTTCGATTCCCGGTCAGGGCACATGTCCAGGTTGTGGGCTCGATCCCCTGTGCAGGGCGTGCAGGAGGCAGCTGATCCATGATTCCCTCTCATCCCTGATGTTTCTCTCTCTCTCCCTTCCTCTCTGACATCAATAAAAAGTAATAAATAAATAAATAAATAAATAAGTAAATAAAGGAGGGCCTGGAGGACCCCAGGAGGTGCCGCTGTGTTGGAAGGCCCCGTCTGCTCCCCACGCACACGTAGGCCTGTTGCTCACCCCTAAGCCCGGCTTCCCCATCCGAGTGACAGAGGACGATGTGGCCCCTCGGGTGACTGTGACAACCACGTGGAACGGGCACAGATTGCTCAGCGCAGCGCCCGGACGCTTCCTCGTTGAGCCATTTTGGCGACGTTTAGCCTACAACCACCACGCGAGGGAGCACGCCGCCCCTGCCACAGGGCCGGCCGCGAGCTCTCCCTCCGTCTCCGGATCACCTGCTGCGCACTGGCGCGGGGACTAGGAGGCGATGGTCCTCCCTCTTCCCCCTCCCCCGCCACAGTCCACGGCACGAGAGATAAGCGGCCCCACTGACAACCTCATCGCTCTCCCACTTGGCGTCCCTGACGAAGCATCTGAACGGCAGAGATTGGGAGGGAAAAAAATAGGGATGAAGGAGCAGGAGCGGAGGGGGGAAAGGGGAGGCGAGGTGGGGGGGCGCGAGGCCGGGCCCGTTGTGGAAAGAGGATGATTCGAGCGGAATGCGGTACTAATTTAAGTCCCGAAATGACTGATGGGTTCTCCATGGTGTTTTTATTAATCAGCCTCAGATGCGGCACAATTTGCAAATTTCATGTGGCAGCTATTAAACTTTCTCTCCTCTGGACGTAAATGAAAGGGATTTACTAATTCCGGCTGGCGCGCTGCGAATCGGTCACGGGAGCGAGCGCCCAACAGGCGGGCTAGACCGATGGAGTCCCTCGGGCGCCCCGCGGCCTCGGTAAACACGGACGCAGTGACTGTGGGAGAAGAGTCCAGCCGGAGTGTGGTGCCTCCTCTTTCTGTGCAGGAGGCTGTCCCGACGGGACGGCTCCGTCACTGGAGTTTAATCGGCCCTGAGGACTCCTGTCTCCGTGAGGGAGGAGTTGGAGGCCTAAGGGGGAGGGGGGGGCGAGGCAGCGAGGGAGAGAGGCCTCCTGACACTCCAGAGCACAAGAGGACAGTGATGGGTGGCCCTCCCCCCTCGCCCCCCACAGGCCCCTGGGGACTGGCCGGTCCACTCCCCTAGGGGCCTGGTTTGCGGATCTGACGCTGGGAACCCTGCATCGGGCCCACCCAGCAGGAGGGTGACCCGGGAGGAGGCGTCTCTCCCCAGAGGAGAGTCTGGTTAGAAAGGACCGCGGAGGAAGGACTGCTGCGTGGGCCTCCTGCCTGTCCGGCTCTCCTGGGGGGGACGCAGGGGCCTCAGAGAGCCACGTGGTGGGTGGGGTGCGGGTGGGCCACGCGCTCTTCCGTGTCTGCGACTTCGATTAGTTTCCATTCAGGTGAACTCGCTTCATTCTCTGACCTCAGGGTATCTATTTAGCCTCTATCTGCTGCCTGCCCGGCTCCGGGGGTGCCGTGGGGACCGGGCGGGCTCTGTGCGTTCTCCTGAGTCGGCAGAGGACAGACCGGCTGCGGGTGACGCCCACAGACGGCCTCCCTCTACCCCACGGAGCTCGACCGAGTGCCGGTTCTCACGATTCCATCACGACTTCAAGTTTATTTATTTTTATTTTTATTTTTTAAAAATATATTTTATTGATTTTTTACAGAGAGGAAGGGAGAGGGATAGAGAGTTAGAAACATCGATGAAGGAGAAACATCCATCAGCTGCCTCCTGCACACCCCCCACTGGGGATGTGCCCGCAACCAAGGTACATGCCCTTGACCGGAATCGAACCTGGGACCTTTCAGTCCGCAGGCCGACGCTCTATCCACTGAGCCAAACCGGTCAGGGCACGACTTCAAGTTTAACTGTTTTAAGTATAATGCTTACGGGGCCCGCCCCTCCCCCGTCTCTGAACGACTCCCACACCAGTGTCAGTGCCTCATTGAGGGGCCACCTCCTCTGAAGAGCCGGCGGCGTTGGCCTCTCCTCCCACCTGAGAAGGGAGTCTTTTCTCGCCCAACCCCGCAGTGCAGCTCATGGGGCTTCGGTGGAGGCAATAAGCCACCCCCCTTTCCCGAGCGCTGTGGGCGGAGAAGGGCAGGGCCTGCTCCTCCTTGCCGAGTCCCCGCGGGAGGACGTGCTGGCCGCGGGCCCGCGGTGTGTGGCGTGGATGTTGGTTTCTGATTGAGAAGGGGCTGAGCACCGAAACCACTCCCCACCCCGCCTCCGGCGATCGGAGCGACGTCGGTGGAGCAGAGCCCGCTCCCGGCTGGGCTAACACGAATTCTCAGTCCCTGTGCCCAGCACAGCACCCGGCTTTTCACAGCGTCGCGGAGCGTGCCAGCAAAGCAGGAAAACACGCCGTCCGGATAAACAAAGAAACCGTCAGAGCCCGTCTCAGATGTGACGCAGATGTTCGGGTGATCGGGCAGGGGACGGAAAATAACTGTAATTAATACGTTACGGCTTCTTAGGGAAGCAGTAACGGCATCAAAGAACAGATGGGGGATGCACGCAGGGAGCTGGAGACGCTCCAAAGGGCCGGAAGCAAATGCTCGAAATAAAGCCCCGTGGCAGAGGAGAGAACGCCCCACGGGCTGCCGGGGGACTGGACAGCGTTGGAGAAAGAACCGGTGATCTTGAAGACAGGCCAGTAGGAACTTCCCACACTGAAGTCTAAGAGAAACATCACGTTAGGCATTTTTTTAAAGTAACAAAAGCGGAAATAAAACACCCCCAAACGGTGGGACACTGTGCAACGGTGTAACAAGATGGGTGACTGAGATACCAGAGAGAGAACACAGGAATCTGGGGGGGGGGAGCCACGGCCGGGAGTTTTCAGACACAGAACCGCAGCCCCTGATGCTCCGAGGACACGGGCTGCGACGGCTGGTGGGGCCCGAGAGACGGGGCACGGGGCCGCCTGCATCCACAGAGTACTCCGTGGCCAGAGCTCACGGCCTACGGAGCTGCGGCTGTGCCCATTATTGGGGGTCCCTGGCGGCCTGGAGGATCAAGCGAGGTCTACAGACCCTCTGCAGAAAAGTGTGCACCCACACGCACCGCTGCGCGGGTCGTTCTCATGATTCTCGGGGTTCACCGTCCCCCCAGGGCCCACGGGACCATGTTCAATGGGTTTGTGCCACTAATAGTGAAGCAGAAACGACCGTGGAGATAAAATTAGCTGCCTACCTCATCACAAACACAAAAATAACTAAGTCCAGATGGAGACGTGTGAAAGGCAACGCTGTCCCACGTCTTTAAAAAGCACCGGGGAATGTTTGTACAATAGACAGGGATCAGGGGGAGCTCAAGGACCCGCCAGCGCCAGCGACACAGCGCAGGGCCCGCGAGGAGACAGGCCGTGGGCGAGGGCGGTCCTGGGCGAAGCAGGAAACCGCCTCGTGTGGACAGCTGACACCCACCGGTTGACGAGGGCAACGCGTCTGGTGACGCCGTGTGTGGGCAGAATGTGGAGACACGGGAGCCGTCGCTCACCGTGCGGGGCGGGTAACATGCGGCAGCCACTTTGGAGAGCAACGTGGCAATCCCCGCAGATGCTGGCATCGCATGTGCCTGCAAAGAGCACGGGCCCCACTTCTGGGGGCTCCCCGCAGATGGCCCCACACACGTCCGTGAAGCTTGTTCATGGAGTCGGATTTATGACAGCACACGGTCAGCCCAGAAGTGGTCTCTGATTGGGGAAATGGGCCAACGTGGGGTACTCACACCACGAATACCAGACAGCAGTCACCATGAGCAGCCGGGTCTGTCGCCTGGGTGAGTCTCCAAGACACACATAAGGGAACAAGGACAAAGCAAGTAACGAAAACACACGAGGACAGTCCCTGCGTGGGATTGGCGAGAGGCACGAATAGCTCTCTCTCAACTGAGCTGAGTGGGCCCTGACCCTGGTCACACTGAGCCCTGACCCTGGTCACACTCTGAGCCCTGACCCTGGTCACACGCTGAGCCCTGACCCTGGTCACACGCTGAGCCCTGACCCTGGTCACACTCTGAGCCCTGACCCTGGTCACACTGAGCCCTGAACCTGGTCACACTCTGAGCCCTGATCCTGGTCACACGCTGAGCCCTGACCCTGGTCACACGCTGAGCCCTGACCCTGGTCACACTCTGAGCCCCATCTCTGGTCACAGATTTATTCCTGGTCACTGATCGTGGGCTGGCCCTGAGTCCTGGTCACATTGGAACCCTCTTTGTCCCCGGCTTCAAAATGCTGCTTTGGGGGAAAGATCAGAAAGATGACAGTGGTGGCTTGGCCGTGGGAAGCTCCACTCTGAGCTCCGGCAGCAGCAGGGCCCGGCCCTGGCCCTCTTAGCAAGTGCGTGACTCAGGGACGAGGCGGGCCCGCAGCGCGAGGCGGCTGCACCGCATGCCTCTGCAAAGCCACCGCTGATCCGTGATGCGATACTAATTGCTCTCAGTGGTGCCTGGTGCTTCGTTAAAAAAAAATGTTAATGTTGATTTTATTGAAAAACAGAAATAGCACAGCATATGCTCCGACCATCTTCAGTGCTGCCAGGGGCTGCCAGCGGGCCCTGGCCACGTCCCCGTGAGAGCCCGCAGGATGCTGGGGAGACCGGCGGAACCAGGGGTCCCCCCTTCCCAGCAGGTTCCCGGGGACAGGCGGCCGGCAGGACCTCAGGCGCCCAGCCTGCATGGTTGGGGGTGACCGCTCACGCAGAAGTCCCCTCGGACCTTGGCTCCGGCCTCAGCATTCGGCTTGTCTTCCCGGGAGTGCGGTGCCCGGTGGTCAGGTGAGGAGGGCACGGTGACCGCCTCGCCACTCTGCCGAGGTGTGTGGGTCTCTCTTAGTCCTCGCTGGAGGCTACTCTTCCATTGATTTCTAGAGCGAATGGAGGGCGAGGGGAGAGGCAGAGAGAGAAACATCCATGTGAGAGAGACACATGGATTGGCTGCCTCCGGCACCTGCCCCACACGCCAAGGACGGAGCCTGCAACTGAGGCCCGTGCCCTTGACTGGAACCGAACCCGGGACGCTTTAGCCCGCAGGCTGACCCTCTGTGCACTGAGCCACACCGGCCGGGGCCACGCTGCCAGTGTCTTGATGGTGGGGCAGGGTAGTGGCCGTATCCAGGCTCTGCTGTGTGTCTGTCCTTAGCGTCAGGACAAAGGCCTGCTGCAGGCCGACCAGCTGCCCTCCTCTCTCAGAGCGCGGACCCACTGGGACCCTGACCCTGGCTGTGGGTCCAGGCTCCTCTCCCTGCCCACGCGGCCAGGGAACGCCCTGGGATGGTCACTCTGGCCTCCGCGTGGACGGCTTTCAGGGACAATAAGCAAAGCAGCTTTGGCTTCAGTGCCCCCTGCAGAGCTGTATGCCCTGTGACAGGTGACCTGGCGGGACCCAGCCCTGCGGGGCCCACAGCCCTGCCAGGTGCAGGGACACGGGTGGGGCAGGGGGCGCCAAGACCTGCATATGCCCCGCCCGGCTGTGCTCACCAGGTGCGAGCCCCCTTTACCCAGCCCAGGGCCACCCCGTGCCCTGAGGTCTGACCTCTGACCCCACCACTGAGCCATGCTCCAGGCTGCAGTCCCAGGATCCAGGCACGTCACTGGGAACGCGCTCTGTTTAACCTTCACACTGCGCCGTTGCGGGGACTGGCCGTGACCTTCCATCTGTGGCAATTCCCACCTAGTTCAGTCAATGTCCATCCTCTCCTGCGGGTTCAAAGGGCAGAGAGAAAGAGTTTCCTGGTGGTGAGAGCTCAGGAGCGGCTTCTTGCAGACGTTCCGGCCGCCGCCCGCAGCGCCGTCATTGGTGGTCACCTGCTGTGCGTCCTTCCGCACGCACTCACCCTCTAACCGGAAGGTGGCGCCTGCTGACCCTTCTCCAGCCCCTCACCGCACCCGCCTCCGCTCACCCAGCCCTCTTTCTCTGCGGGTTTGGTCTGTAATCTTCCAGATCCCACATCTAGGGGAGATCTAAAGTGTTTGTCTTTCTTTTTTTTAAATATATTTTATTGATTTTTTTACAGAGAGGAAGGGAGAAGGAGAGGGATAGAGAGTCAGAAACATCGATCAGCTGCCTCCTGCACACTCCCCACTGGGGATGTGCCCGCAACCAAGGTACATGCCCTTGACCGGAATTGAACCTGGGACCCTTCAGTCCCCAGGTCGACGCTCTATCCACTGAGCCAAACCGGTCAGGGCGGTACAGTGTTTGTCTCTCTCTGATTTAGTTCACGCGGCACAATCCCCTCACGGTGCATCCACCTGTCACAAATGCCTGGGTAATGTCCCGTTGTAGCGAGGCCCCGTCTCCTTTGTCCACTCGCCAAGGACGGCCGCGTAGATTCCTCCCATGTCTTGGTTATTGTAAACAGTGCTGCCTGGGAGTGGCTGTTTCACCACCTTCCTGCCACAGCCCCTGGCCAGCGTTGGTGCTGAGTGGGTTTAGGAATGAATGCATGCATCCACGAATAAATGAAGGAGTGCATCAGTGAAGGTGTGCACAATGAACGCATGAGGGAGGGAATGATTGAGTGAATGACTGTGCACAAACGAATGAGTGAGTGAGTGAATGACTGAATGCATAAATGAATGAATGAATGGGTGCATTAGTGAATGAGTGAGGGAGTGAATGAATGAATGTGTGCATAAATAAATGAATAAGCATCTGCGTTAGTGAATGAATGAGTGAGGGAGGGAGTGAATGTGTGCATAAATGAATGAATGAGCGGCTGCACTAGTGAGTGAATGAGTGAGTGAGTGAATGAGTGAGTACATGCATGGAAAGCTCAGAGGCCAGCACCAAGACACACCAGTAAGGGAACGAGGACAGAGCAAGTAACGAAAACACACGAGGAAAATCCCTGCGTGAGATTGGTGAGAGGCACGAATAGCTCTCTTTTGTGTTGCTGAGTGGGCCCTGACCCTGGTCACACTGACCCTGAGCCCTGACCCTGGTCACACCCTGAGCCCTGATCCTGGTCACTCTGAGCCCTGACCGTGGTCACACCCTGAGCCCTGACCCTGGTCACACCCTGAGCCCTGACCCTGGTCACACCCTGAGCCCTGACCCTGGTCACACCCTGAGCCCTGACCCTGGTCACATCCTGAGCCCTGACCCTCGTCACACCCTGAGCCCTGACCCTGGTCACACACTGAGCCCTGACCCTGGTCACACTCTGAGCCCTGACCCTGGTCACACTCTGAACCCTGACCCTGGTCACACTGACCCTGAGCCTTGTCACACCCTGAATCCTGACCCTGGTCACACCCTGAGCCCTGATCCTGGTCACTCTGAGCCCTGACCCTGGTCACACGCTGAGCCCTGATCCTGGTCACACTCTGAGCCCTGACCCTGGTCACACGCTGAGCCCTGATCCTGGTCACACTCTGAGCCCTGATCCTGGTCACACACTGAGCCCTGACCCTGGTCACACTCTGAGCCCTGACCCTGGTCACACTCTGAACCCTGACCCTGGTCATACTGACCCTGAGCCTTGTCACACCCTAAGCCCTGAACTTGGTCACACCGTGAGCCCTGATCCTGGTCACTCTGAGCCCTGACCCTGGTCACACCCTGAGCCCTGATCCTGGTCACTCTGAGCCCTGACCCTGGTCACACCCTGAGCCCTGATCCTGGTCACACCCTGAGCCCTGACCCTGGTCACACCCTGAGCCCTGACCCTGGTCACTCTGAGCCCTGACCCTGGTCACACGCTGAGCCCTGACCCTGGTCACACTCTGAGCCCTGACTCTGGTCACACCCTGAGCCCTGACCCTGGTCACTCGCTGAGCCCTGACCCTGGTCACACCCTGAGCCCTGACCCTGGTCACACCCTGAGCCCTGATCCTGGTCACTCTGAGCCCTGACCCTGGTCACACACTGAGCCCTGACCCTGGTCACACCCTGAGCCCTGATCCTGGTCACTCTGAGCCCTGACCCTGGTCACTCTGAGCCCTGATCCTGGTCACACCCTGAGCCCTGATCCTGGTCACTCTGAGCCCTGAACCTGGTCACACTCTGGGCCCTGACCCTGGTCACACCCTGGGCCCTGATCCTGGTCACTCTGAGCCCTGACCCTGGTCACACCCTGAGCCCTGACCCTGGTCACACCCTGAGCCCTGACCCTGGTCACACCCTGGTCATGGGGACACCCGCTCCACCCACACTTGGGGGAGCTGCCTGAGATGTCTCCCTCGTCTCCCATGGGCCGCCCTTCCTGGGTGAAGCAGAGGGTGGCTCCCACAAGCCTCTCCAAGGGCTCTGGGGGAGGCGCCCCCAGCCGTCCCTCTGCCACCCTGGGGCTGGGGTGCCGGGAGAGCGACTCGAGGCCTATGGAGGGTGCGCCGCTCACGCAGGGGAGGCGACGCTGAGCTCTCCTCGCGGCTGGGCCACAGGCTCACTCCTCGCTTCGCTGACGCCTCTCCCCTCCAGATTCAAGCCGCCTCCCAGGCAGCAGCTATTAAGTCTCCCGGAGCCTTCAAATCCCGGTGCTCAGCAAAATCCCACCCTGACTGAAGCAGCTGCGCCCCGCCCGCCCTCGCTCATCAAAGCCCCTCAAAGGGGAGATTAGCGGCAGCAGCCCATCAGCCGGCATTGTCGCCGTCCGCCCCGCGCGGCCACTCGTCCCCGCGGAGACGCAGCCTCGGAGAAGACGGTCTCTGGGAAGCCTGGCGTCCTCAAGTCTCCCCCGAATCGGCTTAGGGGGCTACATCGGAGGAGGCGTCCTTTCAGACGCTTAGATGCATAGAAGTCACCGCGAATTTTATTCTGATTGAGTTTGGGGTAAAATAAGTAAATCTAATCTGTGACACCGGCTTAGGAGCCGGGCCTCTTCGAGTATTAAAAGCCCAGACTTGCAACATCTGTGAGCCACAGACGCCGTGTCATTGGGGGGGGGGGGAGAGCACCCCGCAGCCCAGCCCTCGTGCCAGGGGGACCGGCCGTCAGTGAGCCCGGCGTCCCTGTGCGTCGCCCCCTCCTGTGGGACCAGGGCTCACCGTGGGGGGCTTGGCCTTGGGTCCCCCATCTGCCCTCTTATCCATCCCCTGTGATTGGTGACCCCCGACCCCACAGGGCTCCCCCCGAGGCCCAGGAGGCCGGGACCACAGACGCACGGTGGGCGATGCTCGGCCGGCTCCGGGGGGGCTTGTCTTCACTGGGGGCCGGGACGTGAGGGCGGGATGCACGCCTTTCCGGGGCTGGGGTTTCTGTGACTGTTCATTTTCCTACAGATCGTGTGCACCTCCACTTCAGAACAAGGAGGTGGGGCTTCCCTTTTATTTTGGGCAAACAAACGGGGGAGTCAGCGGCTGGGAGAGCAGCCGATGTCAGGAATGGCTCGGGGCCAGTGGGATGGGGGGGTCCCTAAGGTCAGGTCAGGAGCTGAGGCCTCGGGCGCCCCCACCCAGAAGTCCGTCTTCTTGCTCAGTTTCTTCTCCCCCCGCCCCCCAGCCGGCCACCTGGCAGCGGGATCCTGGGAAGAGATGCTCTCGGCTCGTCCTCCCCGCAGCCTGGGGAGAGGCAGCCATACCGCAGGGTCGCGGGCCGTCCCTCCCTGGTGTCCCCCGGCGGCACTGCAGGCGGCTCGGGGCCCAGGCCCCCTGCTGGAGGGACGGGCGGTAAACACCGCCACCCGGTCACCGATGGCCGGGAAGGGCCCTCGCGCTCTCGGGAGATGGACGCCTCGCCCACGCCCACATTATCATCGAGTCCACCCACTCGGAGCCCAACCTGAGCTGAGAGAGCGCCCGAGCCGCTGCCCTCGGCCTTGGTGAAGCGGGTCTCACTGAGGTACCAGCGGCGGGCAGGGAGCGAGGGGTGGCACCGAGCTGGGCAGAGATGCCACGGCTGTGCTCCCGCTGCCCCCACGCGCTGTGTGACCTTGGACGAGCCTCCACCTGCACCGCGGGGTCTCCTCACCGGCAAGCACAGAGCAGGAATGGGGCTCAAGCCGGGACACGGGGCCTGAGGGCCAGGCCACCCGGAAGGCGCTCCTGACAGTAGCCCACTATCCTGCCCCACCTGCCCCGGGCCAGGCACGGACCCCACGCTGACCCAGCACGTAACCACGGCACCACGCTGACCCCACGCTGACCCAGCACGTAACCACGGCAGCACGCTGACCCCACGCTGACCCAGCACGTAACCACGGCAGCACCCGGACCCCACGCTGACCCCAGCACATAACCACGGCAGCACACGGACCCCAGCACGTAACCACGGCAGCACACGGACCCCCACGCTGACCCAGCACGTAACCACGGCAGCACCCGGACCCCACGCTGACCCAGCACGTAACCACGGCAGCACCCGGACCCCACGCTGACCCCAGCACATAACCACGGCAGCACATGGACCCCAGCACGTAACCACGGCAGCACACGGACCCCACACTGACCCCAGCACGTAATCACGGCAGCACACGGACCCCACACTGACCCCAGCACGTAACCACGGCAGCACACGGACCCCACACTGACCCCAGCACGTAACCACGGCACCACGCTGACCCCACACTGACCCCAGCATGTAACCACGGCAGCACACGGACTCCACACTGACCCCAGTACGTAACCACGGCAGCACACGGACCCCACGCTGACCCCAGCACGTAACCACGGCAGCACACGGACCCCACGCTGACCCAGCACGTAACCACGGCAGCACCCGGACCCCACGCTGACCCAGCACGTAACCACGGCAGCACACGGACCCCACGCTGACCCCAGCACGTAACCACGGCAGCACACGGACCCCACGCTGACCCAGCACGTAACCACGGCAGCACCCGGACCCCACGCTGACCCAGCACGTAACCACGGCAGCACACAGACCCCACGCTGACCCAGCACGTAACCACGGCAGCACACGGACCTCACGCTGACCCAGCACGTAACCACGGCAGCACACGGACCCCACGCTGACCCAGCACGTAACCACGGCAGCACACGGACCCCACGCTGACCCCAGCACGTAATCACGGCAGCACACGGACCCCACGCTGACCCAGCACGTAACCACGGCAGCACCCGGACCCCACGCTGACCCCAGTACGTAACCACGGCAGCACACAGACCCCACACTGACCCCAGTACGTAACCACGGCAGCACACGGACCCCACGCTGACCCAGCACGTAACCACGGCAGCACACGGACCCCACACTGACCTCAGCACGTAATCACGGCAGCACACGGACCCCACGCTGACCTCAGCACATAATCACGGCAGCACACGGACCCCACGCTGACCCCAGCACGTAACCACGGCAGCACACGGACCCCACGCTGACCCCAGCACGTAATCACGGCAGCACACGGACCCCATGCTGACCCCAGCACGTAACCACGGCAGCACACGGACCCCACGATGACCCCAGCATGTAATCACGGCAGCACACGGACCCCACGCTGACCCCAGCACGTAATCACGGCAGCACACGGACCCCACGCTGACCCCAGTACGTAATCACGGCAGCACACGGACCCCACGCTGACCCAGCACGTAACCACGGCAGCACACGGACCCCACGCTGACCCAGCACGTAACCATGGCAGCACACGGACCCCACGCTGACCCCAGCACGTAATCACGGCAGCACACGGACCCCACGCTGACCCAGCACGTAACCACGGCAGCACACGGACCCCACGCTGACCCAGCACGTAACCACGGCAGCACACGGACCCCACGCTGACCCAGCACGTAACCACGGCAGCACCCGGACCCCACGCTGACCCCAGCACGTAATCACGGCAGCACACGGACCCCACGCTGACCCAGCACGTAACCACGGCAGCACCCGGACCCCACGCTGACCCCAGTACGTAACCACGGCAGCACACGGACCCCACACTGACCCCAGTACGTAACCACGGCAGCACACGGACCCCACGCTGACCCAGCACGTAACCACGGCAGCACACGGACCCCACACTGACCTCAGCACGTAATCACGGCAGCACACGGACCCCACGCTGACCTCAGCACATAATCACGGCAGCACACGGACCCCATGCTGACCCCAGCACGTAACCACGGCAGCACACGGACCCCACGCTGACCCCAGCACGTAATCACGGCAGCACACGGACCCCACGCTGACCCCAGCACGTAACCACGGCAGCACACGGACCCCACGCTGACCCCAGCACGTAATCACGGCAGCACACGGACCCCACGCTGACCCCAGTACGTAATCACAGCAGCACACGGACCCCATGCTGACCCCAGCATGTAATCACGGCAGCACACGGACCCCACACTGACCCCAGCACTGTAGGGACACATCAACTGGCAGCTGGGACGGTGGGACCCCAGGAGGTGGCATGGTCGCAGGCCTGGGTGGTGCTGGGACCCTCAGGAGCTGCTGGTGCTGGGACCCTCGGGGTCAGGGCCCCGGAAGCCCATTTCCCGAGGGAAGCCCGAGGCCCAGCGGGGCAGGTCCACAGGGACAGGCGGCGCAGAACCCTCCGAATCCAGAGCCCCGTCCGGTCCACGCACTCCTCGCTGGTCCCCCCGGCCGGCCCCACTCAGCGGCCCCGGCTGGCGCTCCCGTGACTCTGGGAGGGGTCATGGCAGACACAGCGGCTCGGCTTCCTGGGGAAGAAATTGCGCTTATACGTCAGCGCTGGGCCGGGAACGAGAAAGAAATGCCGCTGAAGGCCGTGCTGTCATGTCCCCGTCGCCGGCACTCCCGGAGCGGCAGGCGGTGCTCGCAGTGAAAGGAGAGTGATGTGGAGGCGGTGGCAGCGGCGGCTGGTGGTGGCACCCTGACACGGGGGTGCACTCCCGCCAAGCAGGGGACGCCCGACAGCGCACTCCTGTTTCTCGGCAGAAAAGGGACCTCTGCACGCAGCTAAAGGCCACCTTGCGGCCGATCGCCACCACAGGCTCCCCTCACCCCACGGGCTGTCCTCCCCCAGGGCCGCGTCGCCAGGAGGGGCCCACCTTCCTGCCCCGAGGCCCGGACCCAACACACCTGCTTGTCCTGATGTTCATCGTCCCCCTCCCCACACGCCTCCGCTCGGTCACATGTCCATGCGCCTGTGTCCTCGCCCGCTCCTCCTCGGGCACAGCCATGCCCTGGCCTTGGGGACCCAGGGAGGTGGGCTTGGTGCCTGGAAGCCCTTTGTAGAAACCCCTCTGGTGGCCGATCCATCGCTCTCTCTCATCGGTGTTTCTCTCTCTCCCTCTCCCTTCCTCTCTGAGATCGATAAAAATATCACACACCACACACACACACACACCACACACACACACACACACACACACCACACACATACACCACACACACATACACACACACCACACACACACACACCACACACACATACCACACACACACACCACACACCACCACATACACACACACCACACACACACCACACACACACACACACACACCACACACATACCACACACACACACCACACACACATACCACACACACACCACACACACACACACCACACACACCACACACATACACCACACACACATACACACACACCACACACACACACACCACACACACATACCACACACACACACCACACACCACCACATACACACACACCACACACACACCACACACACACACACACACCACACACACATACCACACACACACACACCACACACACACACACTACACACACATACCACACACACACCACACACACACACACCACACACACACCACACACACACACACCACACACACACACACCACACACACACCACACACACACACCACACACACACCACACACACATACCACACGCACACACACACACGCACACACACACACACACCACACACACACCACACACACATACCACACACACACCACACACACACCACACACACACCACACACACACACACCACACACACACCACACACACACACACCACACACACATACCACACACACACCACACACACACGCACACACACACATACCACACACATACCACACACACATACCACACACACACCACACACACACACACCACACACACACCACACACACACACCACACACACATACCACACACACACCACACACACACACACCACACACACACCACACACACACCACACACACATACCACACACACACCACACACACACACCACACACACACCACACACACATACCACACGCACACACACACACACGCGCACACACACACATACCACACACACACCACACACACACACGCACACGCACACACACACATACCACACACACACCACACACACACGCACACGCACACACACATACCACACACACACCACACACACACGCACACACACACACACCACACACACACACACACACACACACCACACACACACACACGCACACACACACACAGGACATGGGTCCTGTCGCCCGCAGGGCTGGGCCGGGAGCCGCTGCCCGGGCCTCCACGCTGGGAACCAGGCTCGCCCTCCAAACCCAGCCAGCGCAGCTGCCCACTTCCTGTGAGGCTGCACCACCGTTTTCCCACGAGGGCTCGCGGCGCCTCCCGCACACCCTTCCCAGGAGAACTGGCTCGTCTGACTGTCTAACCCAGTGGTTGGCAAACCGCGGCTCGCGAGCCACATGCGGCTTTTTGGCCCCTTGAGTGTTCTAACGCCACTTCTTCAAAACAGACTCGCCCAGGCCGAAAACCGACTTCTGTGCACGGGCCACGAAGTTTCAGTCGCACTGTACGTGCGCGCCCGCTCGTGGTGTTTTGTGGAAGAGCCACACTCAAGGGGCCAAAGAGCCGCATGTGGCTTGCGAGCCGCGGTTTGCCGACCACTGGTCTAACCTTCTAACTGTCTGACCGCCTGACTGCCTGACCGTCTGACCGTCTGATCGACGTCCTTCTAAGTCAAACAGAAGGTCAGGGAGCCAAGCAGAAACCTCGGGCAAGACTGCGGGAGGCACAGAGGGACCGCCGGGGAGACACTCCACGCCGAAGACCCAGGAAGCCTGGGGGGCGGGGGGCGGGGGGGCGGGGGGGCGGGGGGGTGTGAGACGTAGTGTGAAGTGTATAGAAAACGACGCAAATGAAAAGGTAAGACCAGTGTTAGCTCCAGGGAGAACTGGGGGTGCTGCGGGGAGGAAGAGAAACCCCGTTACGGCTCGGCATTGAGGGGTGTTTGCAGCATCGATCTGGCAGGAACGGCGTTATTACTGGGGGCGGGCGGGCGGGGGACCCCCTCCCCGGCCGAAATCGATGGAGACACCTCAGGCTGGGTGTCCAAGGAGCAGCGTGATTATCAGGAAGGAGATGGGAACATGTGCGTCTGCGCCCCTAGCGATGGGGGTGGGGGGGTGGGGGTGTGGGGGTGTGGGGGGTTCCGGGGCAAACTTCACAGCCTGCGAGGTGTGGACGCTGGGTAACCCCTGTATGAAACTGGGGCTTCCGTACCAGTGACCACAAACGGGGGTTAAATAAATGGATCCATTCCCTCCGGGTCTGGGGCCAGAGCCCGAAACCCAGGCGTCGGCAGGGCCGGCTCCCTCCCCAGGCTCCGGGGCTCCTCGCTGCCCCCCAGGGGTCCTGGAGCTCTGGGGGGGGAGGGTGGGCACTTCACTCCTGTCTCAGACCTGTGGTCCTGGCTGCTGCTGGGATGGCCTGGCAGTGAGGACAGGGGCAGGTGCCATTGTGTCCCCTGAATCACTTGGGGTGACCCCCCCCCACTGCTGGGCAGGGGCAGGAGTCCAGCCCCGGACAAGGGGGGGGCACAGCCCGCAGTCCCTTCCCAGCACCAAGAATCAGCAACCAAACAGGAGAGTCTCCATTGTCGAGTCTCCATCGTTCCCTCTCTGGGGCATGGCCACCTCCATGGTCAGCGAGGGGTCCTGGGAGGGCGGGCACTGAACAGGAAGCCCCACCAGTACACGCTGCACCACATCCCCACCACGCCCACACCATGCCTGCACCACACCCACACCACACCATGCCTGCACCATACCCGCACCACACCATACCACGCCACACCATGCCACACCACACGCACACCACGCCACACCATGCCTGCCTGCACCACATCCACACCACGCCATGCCTGCACCACACCCGCACCACACTGCACCACGCCACACCATGCCCACACCACGCCCACACCACGCCCGCACCACGCCACTCAGTCCTCGGGCCTGCATGTCTCTCTCCTGTACCTGTCCAGTGGAGACTCGCCTCAGAGACAGCTCAAAGCTCACTCTCTGCTGAAGGCCCACTCCCTGGCCCCACTTTTCATCACCCAGCACTGGGTGCCCATTTTCCCTGCCTGGGTTGTCCCTCACCCCACCCCCACCCTCACCCCAGTTGTGTGCTCCCAGGGTGCCCATGGCAGCGATAAGGAAAGGGAGGCCCTGGGATCCAGGGCACCAGAGACCAGCATGCACCTACCCCATGCCCAGCCATCCAGTTCATGCCCATATCTGGGGACTGGCATGGCCGGCAGGAAGGGACTGTCTTTCTGGCTTGGCATTGAGTTTGTGCCTAGAGCAGGGTCTGAAGCATGTGTAGGATGGATGGATGGATGGATGGATGGATGGATGGATGGATGGATGGACAGACAAGTGGATGGGTGGGTGAGTGAGTTGGTGGTTAAATGGGTGGATGGGTAGGTGGGGAGATGACAGATGGACTAATGGATGGATGGATGGTGGATGGATGGATGATGGATGGATGGATGATGGATGGATGGATGGATGGATGGATGATGGATGGATGGATGGATGGATGATGGATGGATGATGTATGGATGTATGGATGGATGATGGATGGATGGATGAGGTATGGATGGATGATGGATGGATGGATGGATGGATGGATGGATGGATGGATGGATGAGGTATGGATGATGGATGGATGGATGATGGATGGATGGATGGATGGATGGATGGATGAGGTATGGATGGATGATGGATGATGGATGGATGGATGATGGATGGATGAGGTATGGATGGATGATGGATGGATGGATGGATGGATGGATGATGGATGGATGGATGATGGATGGATGGATGATGGATGGATGAGGTATGGATGGATGATGGATGGATGATGGATGATGGATGATGTATGGATGATGGATGGATGGATGGATGATGGATGGATGGATGGATGATGGATGGATGATGGATGATGGATGATGGATGATGGATGGATGATGGATGGATGGATGGATGGATGGATGATGGACGGACAGCTGGATGATGGATAGATGAATGATAGGTGAATGAATACACAAATGAGTAGATTTCTCCCTCCACCTCAATTGCCCAGCTGCCATGAATGAAACCTGCACCTCCCTCCAGCCCCATCCAGACCCTCAGTAGCTGTAGCCTTAGGATGGGGGGTGCCTGTGACCCTCTGCTCACTCCCTCCGCCCAGTCTCACCACCCAACCTCTCAGAAGGAGCCAGGCTCACTCCACAGGAGGGGACTTTTCTTCCCTTCCTCTTTCCCTCTGGCTCGGGAAGGCCCGCCCCCTCCCTCCCTGCTAACAGCCCTCCTCCAGCTGTGGGGCCTGCCCCTAGGACTGCGGGAGGGCGGGGGCGGGGGCGGTAGAGGGGGAGGCTGGGGTTAATTCCCTGCTTCCACTACATGGTGAATGCGATGTCCTTGAGTTGATGTCACAATTTTCTCTTTCTCCTAATTAAACAGAAACCACGGCCAATGAGGGGACGGGGCGGGAGGGGAAGGGATGGGGAGAGGGGGACGGGTGGGGGGGGGCGGGGAATGAAGAATTAAAGGCGTTTGCCTGCGGCCCGCGGTTCCCGGCTTTCCATTTAGTGTTGAAAAGCCTCCCCTCGCGTCTGCTGCGCAGAGATAGGAGTGGGAAGTAAATGGCAATTTCGCCCCCGCCCACCGCCCTGCCGTGCAGGGAGGAGGCCCCAGGAGAGAAGCAGGAGGTTCCTCAAAGGCCCGGGAGGCCGAGGCCGAGGCCGGGACGGGAGGAGCTCTGGGCAGACCCGGGCCTACTCACTGCCTCTATTGGCCTGTCCCTCCCTCAGGTGCCACGGGGGACAGCGAAGGCGCTGGGGGGCCACTGGGAGGCCCCTGGGCCTCGGAGACACCTCCCTCCCGCCATACGCCCAGCCCCGATGCCACCCTGAGGCCAGTTCTGTCTACAGCGGGTCCCCCGGGGCATGAGCTGGCTCTGCAGAGGCCGCCCCGTCTTCCTGGGGGGCCTCCCACAGCCCGAGAGGTCACTGCTGCCCCTTCACAGCTGGAGAGGCTGGCTCGCCCCGCCCCCTCGCTGCACCCTCCATCCGGTTCTCGGTTCTCGGAAGTGGCACCGCTGCCTGCAAGGAAGCGAGGGGGCGGGATGCGGGTGTAGCCCCAGCACCCGGCGCCTCCCTCCCTGAACCCCCTTCCTACCCAGCATTTGAACCCCCACCCGGGAGCCAGGGAGAGGAAGGCCGAGTGGAGTCACACCAGCTTCCTCTTAAGGGGCCCGGGAGGTGGGCGTGGGAAAGACCTCGGGGACCAGCAGCCCGATGACCGAGGCGCCCGCCGGTGCAGTTTTAAGCGTCTCCCACGCGGGCCTGGACGCCCTGTGCCTGCCTCGCACTCGTCCGGGTTGGTTGGGGCTTTATTGCCGCTCTGGACTCAGGCCTGGCTGGCACTGATGGTCATTTCCCGGCGAGAGGGCAGGCGGGGGGCCTCCGGGGTCCTGCAGGGACAGCACGACGGGGTGCCCTCGGACCCGCTCCCGTTTGGGACACTTGGCCCACACCCTCGCGGGGCCTCGGCATGGGAGCCTCGGGGGGCTGATTGCCAGCAGCCTGGGCCTCGCAGGGCATCCCCTGCCCCGCCCCCCGCTCACTGCGCAGAGGCCCTGCTGTCAGAGGCGCCGCGGCACTGGCACAGAAGTCCATCAGGACTCAGGTGGCCTGTGAGGCTGGGCGTGGCCGGCTCCCCTGGCTCCGGCGGCTCCCCGCCCCGTGCAGCCTCCCAGCCACCACGCGGCTGCCTGCCCTCCCACGTCCCTGCCACGTGTCTTCCCTCTGCCAGGACCGGCTCCGGACCAGGAGGCTGTCACCACAGGCCCGGCCTTGCCGCATCCTGGCGCAGAGCGAGCCTCCGGGGATGCAGTTGTCACGTGGTCAGCCTCCAGCCCTCTGTTCCCATCTCGACTGTGAGCTCCAGGAAGTCAGGGTTCGAGCAGGCTGGGCCGGTCCATCGGGCCCAGGGCCCATGAGCTGCTCAGGAACAGGACTGAGGGATGCATGCCAGTGAGTGAGTGAATGAATGAATGAGTGAACGCGTCTCTCCCTAACTCCTCCCCCAAACCCGGCGCCTTCTCCTTAGGGACTCCCTTACCCTGGATGGCTGTGTGAGACGAAGAGGAGAAGGAAGAGGAGAAGGAGGAGGAGGAGGGGGAGGAGGAGGGGGAGGAGGAGGAGGAGGGGAGGAGGAGGAGGAGGGGGAGGGGGAGGAGGAGGAGGAGGGGGGGAGGAGGAAGAGGAGGGGGAGGAGGAGGAGGAGGGGGAGGAAAAGGAGGAGGGGGAGGAGGAGGGGGAGGAGGAAGAGGAGGGGGAGGAGGAGGAGGAGGGGGAGGAAAAGGAGGAGGGGGAGGAGGAGGGGGAGGGGGAGGAGGAGGGGGAGGGGGAGGAGGAGGGGGAGGGGGAGGGGGAGGAGGAAGAGGAGGGGGAGGAGGGGGAGGGGGGAAGGAGGAGGGGGAGGAGGAGAGGGAGGGGGAAGAGGAGGGGGAGGAGGAGGAGGAGGGGGGAGGAGGAGGAGGAGGAGGAGAGGGAGGGAGAGGAGGAAGAGGAGGGGGAGGAGGAGGGGGAGGAGGAGGAGGGGGAGGAGGAGGAGGAGGATGGGGAGGAGGAGGATGGGGAGGAGGAGGGGAGAGACAGAACCCCCAGTGTTCCCAGGAGAGCGAGCGGGGAGGAACAGTATCCTGGCATGGGCAGGGGAGTGAGGTGAATGCTGGAGGGCTGTGCCCAGGGCTCGGCTGGCGGGGCTGGCGTGGCTGCATGTACACTGGACAGGCAGGTGCTGGCGGGCACCAGGGTGGTGGTAGGCACCATGGTGGAGGCGGGCAGGCCCAGGTGGGGCCATGGCGGCCGGGAGTCT
Organism: Plecotus auritus; assembly: GCF_963455305.1. Taxonomy (NCBI): domain Eukaryota; kingdom Metazoa; phylum Chordata; class Mammalia; order Chiroptera; family Vespertilionidae; genus Plecotus; species Plecotus auritus. Next base: position 1,322,509 of record NC_137777.1, read on the forward strand.
GTGAGGCAGCAGAGGCAGGAGGAGAAGTGCGTGAGCTGTGCCTGCCCCAGACGCCACGCGGAGGCTCAGCCCGCCCTCCGACCCGCGTGGCCAGCCTGTCCGGCGCTGTTCTCCTCGCTGGTGAAGGAGCGAGCGCCCTGCTGGCCCAGGTCCCCGGCCGGTAAAGCGGCAACTCTGGACCCACGCCCGGCGCTGGCTTCTCTCCACGAGATGGGACGGTGGCGTCTCCGAAAGCCCCAGGCCCCGCCCAGCCCAGGCTGCCACCTGCCCCTGCCCTGAGTCCGGGCCTGGCTGGGGCCCAGGTAACCATGGAAACACGACCTGGGCCCCAGGGTGTCCCCGGGGGCAGGATGGAGCGGGACCCGATGGCAGAGATGCCCAAGGCCCAGCGTGCCAGCCAAACGCCAGCCTGCCCGGCGGTCTCCTTTGTCTGGGACGTAATTGTCTGGCTACCGCTCCGATTCCGTAATTAATTGCTTTGGGGAAGGCAGCCGCTGCTTAACTCCTTCCCTCCTGCGTCTCATCCAAAATGAAGGTGACAGCCGCTGGCTCAGCCTTGGCCTGCACCCCGTGGAGTCAGGGCCCGCTCCAGGCCCCACCCTGCCCCTGGCCGCGAGCCTTCGTTTCCCTGTTTCTCAAACGCAGATAATGCCCGGGCCTGCCCCTGGGTAATTCCTCCGCTGGTTCAATTCAGCTCCACGCCTCTCGCCAGAATTAGACACATCCGAGCGTGTCTATCTCACAAGTCAGCTTGTAGTCAGGTGAGGATGCGGGGAGGGCCGGGGAGGGTGTCCACAGGTGCAGGCAGAGCGGGAGTTCCGGACCCGGGTGGCAGGGTCCCCCGCCTGGGCAGGGCCAAGCGGCAGGCACTCGGGGCCCAGAAGGAAGGGGTGTTGGGGCCGCACACAAGTGATTCTGATGGGGTCCCGGGGCCCTGCACGGGTTCAGAGGCGGGGTCAGGGCACGGTGCTGGGCCTGGGGGGTCTCATGCAGGGTCCCTCCGTCAGGTGTGGTGGCCAGGGAGGCAGGGAGCACCCGGAACCCTGCAGAGGGCAGCAGCTGGGATACCGGCGATGAGGGCAGGTGAGTGCCCACGGCGGGGGGGCCAGGCTGTCTCTCCCCTTTATTCCCTGTATTCCCAGTGCTGGCCGTAGAGTTGCTCATTGAATTGGAGCATTTTTACCCCAAATCACACAGAGCTGCCTACAACAGCTGTGAGCCCCTCTGACCATCACCGGGCACTGGAGGCTCAGCACGGCGGGAGGGGCCCCTTGTACAGATGAGGAAACTGAGGCCAGGGGCGGGTGATCTGGGGAGGCGAGGCCGGAGCGCAGGGCTCAGTCAGGGCGCAGTCAGGGCGCAGTCAGTCAGGGCTCAGTCAGGGCTCAGTCGGGCCAGGGAACAGGGGGCCAGGGCACAGTGGGCCAGGCACAGCCGGGCCAGTCTTGCTGGGGTGACACTGGGCCCCGGGCCTACTGGGTCGGCCAGCTCAGCATCTGAGAGCTGAGGCAACCTGTCCCCTCGCCTTAGGGACAAGCCCTCAGGTGCAGGACACGCAGTAACCGAGACACGGACATGCAATTACCGAGACACGGACATGCAGTCACCAAGACACGGGACCGCAGTTACCGAGACACGGACGCGCAGTCGCCGAGACACGGACATGCAGTAACCGAGACACGGACGTGCAGTCACTGAGACACGGACACGCAGTCACCGAGACACGGAACCGCAGTCACCGAGACACGGACGCACTGCTTCCTGCAACGGGAAAGGCGTGACGGCAAACCATCCAGGCGGACACGGCGCCCACAGCTGACAAAGAGCTGGGCTCCGGGGAGCCGGGTCAGGGCGAGGCGGGCGTAGCACCCAGCCATTGGGCGTGTCCTGGAACACAGGGGTGGACAAACACAAACACGAGATGCGACATGTTTGTGGGCCCGCCCCCGGCCCTGCGAGGCTCCCCGAGGCCTTGCCCTGACCCGGCTCCGTGCTGACTTGATTTTAAGTTTTCCTGTTGCTCCTGGGGGCCACTTGTGCACGTGATGTGAGACTGTGTGAGTGTTGTGTTAAGAGATCTTCATCTCGGTTATCGGACAGGGGGGTGCTTGGCCGAGCCCCCATCCCTGCGCCCGCACCACCCCGCCCCCCTCCATGGCACCAGGAGACAGACACCCAGAGGGGGGACCCGGGCTGTGCCCCTCCAGGACCCACAGGGCCCCCTGCCTCCCCTTGAGGGTCCCCGCCCCAGCCCCTGCCACCTGCCGCTCCAGGCCAGAGCCCCTGGGAGCCACACGGACCAGGAGAGCGCACGGCCGCCCCTTGGAGGGACGAAGGGCCGGGGCAGACAGAGGCAGCCGCCTGCCGCAGGCTTGGTTCTCAGCACCCCTGGGCGTCTCCCCAGGAAGCCCGGGCCTGCCCAGCTGCAACAGGCTCTGTCCCGTGGGCCGGACAGGGGTGGCCTCCTGGCCTGGTGACCCAGGAGGCAGGACAGCACACGGGCGGCTCAGGAGGCTGACCGCAAGGCCCAGTGCGCGGGAGGGGTGTGGGCTGGGGCGGATGCCAGCGGGTGGGAGAGGAAGAAGGAGCGGAGAGAGGCGTGTTCTCAGCTCCTCCTCACATGGCCTGGACCAGGGCACTGCCCGTCCCCGACCCCCGGTCTCCGCCCCTGGGCAGTGGGCAGAGGAGCAGTGGGCACCGAGGTGGTGCCCTTGGAGCCCGCTGCCCTGGGTAGAGAGCTGGGCAGCCTCTGTTCCCTCGTCCACACAACGGGACAATGCTGCCCACGGCGTGGCTCGGCGTGGCTCGGCGTGGCTCGGAGGTCACAGTTTGATTCCCGGTCAGGGTGCGCGCCCGGGTTGTGGGCTCCATCCCCAGTGGGGGGCGTGGAGGAGGCAGCCGATCAGTGATGCTCTCTCATCATGGATGTTTCTCTCTCTCTCCCTCTCCCCTCCTCCCTGAAATCAATCCTTAAAAATATTTAAAAACAAAAACAAAAAACAGGACAGTGCGGGCACCTGCTTTTAGGGTTGTTACAAAGATCAAGTACAGTGTGTGGGGGGCCAGGCGGGGCAGGGCCTGCGGGGAGTGTCCAGCGAAGCGAGGAATTGGGGGGTCACAGGGTGCGGGGCCTGCCCTCGCCTCTTCCCACGGACCTGGACGTGGCCATGGGCCCGCGGGGCCGGGGGGGCCAGGGCCCGCCCTGAAGGCTGTCTCCCAGGTCCATCACGCCCAGGGGGCCAGGGCGCGGGCCTCCAGCAGGGGCCGCCTCTCCCGCGCCTGCCCCGGGGCCAGAGCTTCGAAAGCCATCGGCCTCACATCTCACAAGTTAATAATAAATGCATTTCCCGGATCGCTTTGCTGACACCGAGCTCTGACAGGCCGTGTCTGGGCGGTAATATATTGCAACAACAGATAATGCCTGAGTGACAGCTCCACGGAGAAGCCGCGCGGCACAGGCAGCCCACCCCGCCGGCCGCGAGGCCCGTCTCAGCGAGGCTGGCCCCGAGGTGGCTGCCAGGAGGGCCCCACTTCACACACACGCAGGGAGATATCGGGGGGGGGGGGCGGCTAGACATCCTGACCCAGGGCTCCCCGCTCTGCATCTGACAGGCAGCGTGGAAGCCGAGGGCCCAGAGTGGGTGTCACCAGTGCTTGCCCTGTAACTTGGTCACCCACCGCCAGGCCTCAAGTACCTCGGTCAGCAGTTAACAAGGGTCCCTGGGGCTCTGAGTGGGGCCTGGGGCTCTCTGTCAGTCCTGGGGCTCTGAGTGGGGCCTGGGGCTCTGAGTGGGGCCTGGGGCTCTGAGTGGGACCTGAGGCTCTGAGTGGGGCCTGGGGCTCTCTGTCAGTCCTGGGGCTCTGAGTGGGGCCTGGGGCTCTGTGTCAGGTCCTAGGGCTCTGTCAGGCCTGGGGCTCTGAGTGGGGCCTGGGGCTCTGAGTGGGGCCTGGGGCTCTGAGTGGGGCCTGGGGCTCTGAGTGGGACCTGAGGCTCTGAGTGGGGCCTGGGGCTCTCTGTCAGTCCTGGGGCTCTGAGTGGGGCCTGGGGCTCTGAGTGGGGCCTGGGGCTCTGTCAGGCCTGGGGCTCTGAGTGGGGCCTGGGGCTCTGAGTGGGGCCTGGGGCTCTGAGTGGGGCCTGGGGCTCTGAGTGGGGCCTGAGGCTCTGAGTGGGGCCTGGGGCTCTGAGTGGGGCCTGGGGCTCTCTGTCAGTCCTGGGGCTCTGAGTGGGGCCTGGGGCTCTGAGTGGGGCCTGGGGCTCTGAGTGGGGCCTGGGGCTCTGTCAGGCCTGGGGCTCTGAGTGGGGCCTGGGGCTCTGAGTGGGGCCTGGGGCTCTGAGTGGGGCCTGGGGCTCTGTGTCAGGCCTGGGGCTCTGAGTGGGGCCTGGGGCTCTGAGTGGGGCCTGGGGCTCTGAGTGGGGCCTGGGGCTCTGAGTGGGGCCCTGGGGCTCTGTGTGGGGCCTGGGGCTCTGAGTGGGGCCCTGGGGCTCTGAGTGGGGCCTGGGGCTGACGGGGCTGGTCATGGGGGGAGTGGCTCTGAGATGAGGCTGTGGTGGGTGGGAGCAGAAACAGCTGAGAGAAGTGAGGATGATTTTGGGGTTCTCCAGCCTTGACTGGGGGGGCAGAGGTGGGTCAGGTGTGGGGAGGAGGGGGAGGAACTGCCCTTCTCGGTGGAGGAGAGACGCTGGAGGTCAGGACAGGACCATCAAGGGGCCAGCGCTGTGGTTCCCGGGGCACAGTCAACCCCTAGCCCTCGGAGACAACACCCTCGGTCCACGCACCCACGAGCAGCCTGCCATGGCCCAGAGGCGGGGTTAGGACCTGGGACTCCGCCTGGCACCCGTCATACTCAGGGAAGGGGGACAGGATCGGGGGGGGGGGGGCCGCTCAGAGGGGAGGCAGTGAGTCAGGGAAGGCAGCTGGGCCCGCAGGAACCGCTCGCCAGGCCCCGAGGGGGTCAGGCTGGGTCCCGTGTCTGTAATGGCGACGCGGGGTGCCCTGTGCAGAAGCAGGAGCCCTTAGGCTGGGGACCGGCCAGCAGTCAGGCCCAGACACAGGCAGCTCCGTCCCCCTCCCTCCTCCACTGTCCTTATCGGGCTCCTTCCTCGTCTGGATGCCACGCAAGACCCTCCCTCGGGGGGTGACACCTCCGTGCTCACCTGTGTCACCTGAGCTGCCCAAGGCGTCCAGCTTCCCACCCCGCCCCCAGACTGTGCGCCTGCAGCCCCTCTACCCGGAGATGCCCTTCCCCTCTCGCTCCCATCTGGCTTCCAGGCCAGGCCCCTGTCGGGAGGTCTGTGTGGGCCCTGGGGCTCTGTGTTGGGGCCTGGGGCTCTGTGTTGGGGCCTGGGGCTCTGTGTGGGCCCTGGGGCTCCGGGGGCGCCTGAGGTTGACCTGCCACAGCAGAGGGGGCTGTCGCCGGCCACTGTCGCCTTCTGTCTCCCTCCAGGCCCCTCCAGAGACAACAACGGCAGGAACTGGGTGTTTATCATCCCCGCCCCCCCGCCCTCCCCCCCGCCCCCGTCTGCTTTTACCGCATCTTATGCTCCCATAAACCACACAGAGCCTGCTTTCGTAGGGGTTTAAACTTTACCCAAAGAGGGGGTTGCACCGTGCCCCGTCCTGCAGCCAGCGTCCTCGCTCAGCCCCCAGAGCGTGTCCCTCGTTGCCAAGTGTGGATTCAGCTCCACTGCTAATGGACCAATTGCACGGCAGTCAATGCGCCGTCCCCCGTGACCGACAGGCGGCTGCTCCTCGCACCCCGTGGCGCCGCAGGGCCCTCCCTGCGCAGCCTCTGAGCGCCCCGAGGACTTTTCCAGAAGCAGCATCACTGGTGTGCCCCGGGAGGGGCCTCACTCACGCGCTCCTTCTCCAGCCGAGAGGGGCCAGGTCCCTGGCGGGCAGTGGGTCCGAGGCCCCTCGTCCCACCCTGGCATCGCTTGCTCCTGGCCGACTGCCAGCTTTGGCAGATCTGCTGGTGTGAAATGTGTCTCGGTGGGTTCATTGCTATTTTCCTGAGCAATGATGGGATTGAGCTTCTTCTTATGTATTTAGGAGAGGCCCGGTGCATGAAATTAGTGCACGGGGGAGAGGGGTCCCTCAGCCCAGCCTGCACCCTCTCACAATCCGGGACCCCCCGGGGAGATGTCCGACTGCCGGTTTAGGCCCGATCCCGCAGAAATCCCTATGGGATCAAGCCTAAACTGGCAGTCGGGCATCCCTCTCGCAATCTGGGACTGCTGGCTCCTAACTGCTCCTCTGCCTGCCTGCCTGATCGCCCTTAACCACTCGCCTGCCTGCCTAACTGCCCTTAACCACTCACCTGCCTGCCTGATCACCCCAAACCATTTGCCTGCCTGCCTGATTATCCCTAACCACTCGCCTGCCTGCCTGATCACCCCAAACCGTTTGCCTGCCTGCCTGATTGTCCCTAACCGCCTCTGCCTTGGCCTCTGCCACTGCGGCTTCACCTGGAAGGACGTCTGGAATGCTATCCGGAAGTTCGTTTGGCTGTCCGGTCTAATTAGCATATTACACTTTTATCATTATAGATTGGCCATTTTGTTTCTCTTTGGTGAACTGGCTATTCATAAGTTTAGGGGCAGACAGCTTCCGGTAGATTGCAGATTGCCTACTAATCCTTTATATTCTTACTAGAGGCCCAATGCACGAAATTCGTGGAAGGAAGTCGGCCCTCGCAGCCGCGGCTTCATCTGGAAGGTCATCCGGAAGGACGGCCAGAAGGTTGTTCGGCTGTCCAGTCTAATTAGCATATTACGCTTTTATTATTATAGATTTATTATGATGGGGTGCCCTGGACAGGACGTTTTTCATTATCTTGCTCCTTCTTTGAGGGGGCAATTCTAATCTGAGGACTAATGTGCTTCTTCATTTCTGGAACCTTCTGCTCATCACAGAGGAAGGTCTCGCCTGCGTGCAGGAGGGAAGAGGCGGGTCCTGAGTAAGTCAGGGCGGCCGACAGGGAGGATGGCCCCAGAGACCATGAAGCTGAGGTGGGCACAGCTAGTTCTTTCGTCAGCATCCCTTCACGTGGCCATACCCACCCCTGAGGAGCACCCACCCCTGAGGAGCACCCACCCCTGAGGAGCACCCACCCCTGAGGAGCGCCCACCCCTGAGGAGCGCCCACCCCTGAGGAGCACCCACCCCTGAGGAGCACCCACCCCTGGAGGAGCACCCACCCCTGAGGAGCACCCATCCCTGAGGAGCACCCACCCCTGAGGAGCGCCCACCCCTGAGGAGCACCCATCCCTGAGGAGCACCCACCCCTGAGGAGCGCCCACACCTGAGGAGCACCCACCCCTGAGGAGCGCCCACCCCTGAGGAGCACCCATCCCTGAGGAGCACCCACCCCTGAGGAGCACCCATCCCTGAGGAGCACCCACCCCTGAGGAGCACCCACCCCTGAGGAGCACCCATCCCTGAGGAGCACCCATCCCTGAGGAGCGCCCACCCCTGAGGAGCACCCATCCCTGAGGAGCGCCCATCCCTGAGGAGCACCCACCCCTGAGGAGCACCCACCCCTGAGGAGCGCCCATCCCTGAGGAGCGCCCACCCCTGAGGAGCGCCCACCCCTGAGGAGCACCCATCCCTGAGGAGCACCCACCCCTGAGGAGCACCCACCCCTGAGGAGCACCCACCCCTGAGGAGCACCCATCCCTGAGGAGCACCCACCCCTGAGGAGCACCCATCCCTGAGGAGCACCCACCCCTGAGGAGCACCCATCCCTGAGGAGCACCCACACGTGGAGGAGCACCCACCCCTGGAGGAGCACCCACCCCTGAGGAGCACCCACCCCTGAGGAGCACCCACCCCTGGAGGAGCGCTCACCCCTGAGGAGCACCCACCCCTGAGGAGCACCCACACGTGGAGGAGCACCCACCCCTGAGGAGCACCCATCCCTGAGGAGCGCCCATCCCTGAGGAGCACCCATCCCTGAGGAGCACCCACCCCTGAGGAGCACCCACCCCTGAGGAGCACCCACACGTGGAGGAGCGCCCATCCCTGAGGAGCACCCACCCCTGAGGAGCACCCACCCCTGAGGAGCACCCATCCCTGAGGAGCACCCACCCCTGAGGAGCACCCACCCCTGAGGAGCACCCACCCCTGAGGAGCACCCACACGTGGAGGAGCGCCCATCCCTGAGGAGCACCCACCCCTGAGGAGCACCCACCCCTGAGGAGCACCCACCCCTGAGGAGCACCCACCCCTGGAGGAGCACCCACCCCTGAGGAGCACCCATCCCTGAGGAGCGCCCATCCCTGAGGAGCGCCCACCCCTGAGGAGCACCCATCCCTGAGGAGCGCCCATCCCTGAGGAGCACCCACCCCTGAGGAGCACCCACCCCTGAGGAGCGCCCATCCCTGAGGAGCACCCATCCCTGAGGAGCACCCACCCCTGAGGAGCACCCACCCCTGAGGAGCACCCACCCCTGAGGAGCACCCATCCCTGAGGAGCATCCACCCCTGAGGAGCACCCATCCCTGAGGAGCGCCCATCCCTGAGGAGCGCCCACCCCTGAGGAGCACCCATCCCTGAGGAGCGCCCATCCCTGAGGAGCACCCACCCCTGAGGAGCACCCACCCCTGAGGAGCGCCCATCCCTGAGGAGCACCCATCCCTGAGGAGCGCCCACCCCTGAGGAGCACCCACCCCTGAGGAGCACCCACCCCTGAGGAGCACCCATCCCTGAGGAGCACCCACACGTGGAGGAGCACCCACCCCTGAGGAGCACCCACACCTGGAGGAGCACCCACAGCTGAGGAGCACCCATCCCTGAGGAGCACCCACCCCTGAGGAGAGCCCACCCCTGAGGAGCGCCCACCCCTGAGGAGAGCCCACCCCTGAGGAGCACCCACCCCTGAGGAGCGCCCACCCCTGAGGAGCGCCCACCCCTGAGGAGCACCCACCCCTGAGGAGCGCCCACCCCTGAGGAGCACCCACCCCTGAGGAGCACCCATCCCTGAGGAGCACCCACCCCTGAGGAGAGCCCACCCCTGAGGAGCACCCATCCCTGAGGAGCACCCACCCCTGAGGAGAGCCCACCCCTGAGGAGCACCCACCCCTGAGGAGAGCCCACCCCTGAGGAGCACCCACCCCTGAGGAGAGCCCACCCCTGAGGAGCGCCCACCCCTGAGGAGCGCCCACCCCTGAGGAGCACCCACCCCTGAGGAGCACCCACACCTGGAGGAGCGCCCACACCTGAGGAGCACCCATCCCTGAGGAGCACCCACCCCTGAGGAGCACCCACCCCTGAGGAGCGCCCACACCTGAGGAGCACCCACACCTGGAGGAGCGCCCACACCTGAGGAGCACCCGCCCCTGAGGAGCACCCACACCTGAGGAGCGCCCACACCTGAGGAGCACCCGCCCCTGAGGAGCACCCACCCCTGAGGAGCACCCACCCCTGAGGAGCACCCACCCCTGGAGGAGCAATCGATGGCACCAGGGCCCTCTCTGCAGCAGGGACAGGGCCAGAGTCCCCGTCCTGCAGACCCTCACCTACGGGACTTTCAGGGAGTGACAGAGACCTGGGGGAGGGGACGTCCGCCGGCATGGGCTAGTGGTGGGCCCAGGGTGCCCGAGAAGGCCCAGAGCTGGCGGTGAAGGGGCACAGTGCTGAGACCAGGGCAGGGCATCTGGAAGCCCCGCGATGAGCACCAGGGGCTAAGGGGGTGGCTGAGTCAGCTGGCGCTCAGAGCAAGGTCGAGGGCACAAGACGGGTCCCACAGAGTATGGATCCACAGCCAGGAGTCACCACGCGTGGGGCATGATGGGCGCGCATGGAGTGAGGGGCCCGGGCCCGGGCGCAGCCCTCTGCAGCGTGCAGAGGCCTGGGGGAGACCGTCCCCATCCCCAGACCGACGGGAGCCCTCGAGGCACACAGGGACCTCCAGGGGCGGCGGGTGCAGAAGGTCCGGGCAGAGGGAGGGAAGAGTGTGTCAAAGGTGACCCGGGTCTGGATGCTGAGCCTGGATGCCCGGCTGCACGGCGCGGTGGGGAGGGACCGGCACAGCGGGCTGGGAGGGGTGTGAGTCAGGAGCTCCACCCTGGACACCCTGAGGCCCAAGAGGCAGGGGCCGTGGGAGCAGGAGCTGCGGGTGTGAATGAGGCCCCGGGCTCGGGGGACATTGGGAGCCACAGGAGGACCAGGGCGGGTGAGAGGGCGCGCAGTCGCTGCCCCCGCGCAGTCACCATCCTTGCCTGCCCCGCAGCGGCTGCGGCTGACGCCAGGCCGGGGCTAATTGCTGCCCGTGGCTGTGATCTCGGAGAAGGCTGGCCCGCGGGGAGCTCAGCGTGGCACGGCCTCCTTCCCAGGATGAAATGAAGCGGTTTCTCGCGCTTCCTTTGAGTGGCGGTGGCCAGGAAGGCAGCAATTAGGCATCAAAGTGCCGGCTCTGGGCTGGGACTGGACGCCAGGACTCACTTAGCAGCGGCCTCCGCATCCTTGTGGAGCCAGGGCCTCGGCCGTGCCCCGCCCCGCCTCGGAGGCCGCCGCAGCCCCTGCCCAGGAAGCTGGCCAGCCGCTGCCCTCACCCCAGGCTTCCACCTGCACCCAAGACGAAGGAGGCAGGGCCGTGGGTCCGATTCCTGGGTTCAAGCCTGAACAGAGAGGCGTAATGACCGTGCCCGGGGCGGGGAGGGGAACGGCTTGGGAGACCCTCCCAGACCCAGGGGGCCAGAGCCAGGGCTCCCCACCCTGGAGGATTTCTGACCGCCCTCCCCAGGCCCCTCAGGCCTCCCCAGGCTCCCCAGGTCCCCCCTGCGCACGGGAGTGAGCCTGGGAGCAGGGCTAGGAGAGGGGTGGCTCAGCCTGAGGCCTCCTGGCTCCTTCCCGTGATGCAGGAGCCACGGAGCCACGGGGCCAGGGCTGAGCAGGGGCTGGGACCCCAGGAGCAGCGGGCAATGCTCCCCTCCCCACAGCTCTCTTCACCCCTGAGGGTAGGAGCCTGCCTCCCTGTCAGACGCCACCCCCACCCCAACCCCAACTCCAGGGCTAGGCAAGATGCAGGGACCCCCGTCCAGGGCCTTGCGGGTCCGCAGTCTGTGGGGATGCCTGTCCATTGCACGGGGCAGGAGGGCTGGCCCTGGAGCCAGATGCCCCAGCGCAAATCCCCACCCCTCTCTGCCTTCGCCCCCCTCCCCCTGGGCAGCCCGTGTGAGCGGCACTCTGCTCCCAGCCGAGGCCCCGCCTCTGTCCAGTCATAACAGTGGGTAACGTTACTCAGAGATATTGACAAAGATATAATTCTAATCAAGAAAGAATAAAAAACATGGGCGGGTGGGGAACAGGATCAAATGATTATGTATAACCAAGTGAAATGCTGGGTGTTATATAACATAGGATATAATATACCATGAAAGATACATGGATGGATGGATGGATGGATGGATACATAGATAACAGATAGATGGACAGACAGATGGACAATTATCGGCCTGGCTGCCCAAGCTCCCGTCGGCCCGGCCGCCCCGGGCTCTGGGTAGGAGGAGGAGCGCTGGGCCCGGAGTCCCTCAGACCCTCCCACCTGCCTATTCCTCACTGACCTGCAGCAGCTGCCGGCCTGCGACGCCCTCCCCGTGCCCCACGCCGCGGGCACGCGCCATCCACTCAAGCTCAAGTCTGCCTTCTCGTCGGAGTGGGGGTCATTAGAGCGCTCTGAGGGGCTGTTTTGAAAATTAAATGAAGCACCAAACAATTGTATTAATCACGCCACAGCCTCCACGGCGGCCACAGCCTCCATCCCGGCCACAGCCTCCACGGCGGCCACAGCCTGCAGAGCGTCTCCTGAATCCTGCACAGGTGTCACCATAGCTGGGGGGGGGGTCCCCCTGCTCCCACAGCTCGCCCACAGCCACACTGTAGCCCCCCGTGGACAGGTCTCCACACCCGCCCCCCCGCCCCCCCCGCCCCCCCGCCGTCCACTCCGCACCAGACCCGACCCAGCATCACTCTGGGAAGCAGCTGCGTCCGGAGGGTCCCTGCCACGGGCTGGGAGGCTGCGGGAGCGCCAGTCTGTGGCGTCCGTGTCCGGGGCAGAACCCGCGGCCAGCGGGGCGGGGCGTGGAGTTCAGCGCCGACTCCCCCTGCCGTCTCCCGGGTCTGAAGATAAACAGTTAAAAACAGGGATGCGTCAAGGAATTTTCTCTCCCCTCGAGCGCAGTCTCCCGGACAGATGGCGGATCTCTGACAGCTAGCGCCTCCAGCAGCCCCTCCCGCCTCCAGCCGCCGCGAGGTTCGTCTTCTCGCCGCATTATTTCTCGATTTGAAAGGTTATTTTTAGTGCTCGGTAGTGATCGGATTCCAGACACGGAGGATGCGCGGTCCGCAGTCAGCGCTCCTCATCGGAGCCGAGCCCGGGAGCGGGCCGCACGCCGAAGCCAGCAAAGCGGGCCCTCGGGCCTCCTGTCCCGCGAGCCACGTTTCCCGTCTCCACAGCCACACGGGGCCGGGGCTACTGAGCTGGCGGCCCAGAGGAGACGCGCCCACCATCTCCGAACGTCCCCGTGGACACTGCTGGGGCGGACACCCCACCTCAGCCGGGGACCCCAGGCCTCCCCCCGGCTTAGAGCCAGCCCTGGCCATTGGTCCCAGCTGTGGCCACATGTCCGCAGCCAGGGTCCCCTGGGAACGCCAGGAGGGCGGCGGAGACTGGACGGCTTCCGTGGGGCGTTCCCGGGCTCTGCCGATCCGCCCGAGCCGGCCCGGTGACTGCCGGACGTCCTGGCGAGAAGCCAGCCTCGCTCCGGGATCCGTGGCCAGGACGGCAGGACGCGTCAGCCAAACTCAACTAGTACCTCTGCCCTTAACAGGGGTTAAGGGGGCTTTGGGGGGGGGGTCTTAAACCCCAAAGAGACTGTAAGGGAAGTAGTTCGGGTACCACCGGGAAAAGGGGGACATTCTGGTGAGCCCTTTTCCATCTTCAGATCAAATCAGCTGGGTTTTGACCATCATCGTGGACCACCTGCTCGTGTGTGCTTACCCCAAATGCCCCCCGAGCTGCTGCGAGTCCCAGGCTCGAACCAGACGCGCCAAAGGAACCCTGGGCGTGGCCCCCACACGCGAGTGCAGTGAGGAGCCGGCGTGGGGGTGCTTGGCTCCGCTCCCCGTTCACAGGGGAGAAGGCGAGGGTCCTTCCGAGGGGTCAGACCATGAGAAGAGGTGAGCAGACGCAGGCAGGAGAGGCCGGCAGACAGCAGCCGGGGGCCGTCCCGGGCCGGCACCGAGCTGGGAGCAGGGCGCCATCCCGAAGCCAACCTTCGAGACCCGGGGGTGTGGCATGCCCAGGGCCCCGGGAGGCCTGCGCTAAGGCGCCCGCTTCCTGACCCCTGCGCCTGAGCAAACACCGCTGCGGGCTGGGCGCCCAGCTGGGAGGGCAACTCAGACACCCTCACAGGCTATCCCAGCGCCTCTCCTGAGCCCCTACAAAGCCTGAGCCCTGCCCGGCCGATGAGCTCGGGGGTTGAGCATCAACCTATGAACCAGGAGGTCACGGTTCGATTCCCCGTCAAGCACAGGCCCGGGTTGCAGGCTCGATCCCAGTGGGGAGTGTGCAGGAGGCAGCCAATCCATGATTGTCTCTCATCATGGATGTTTCTCTCTCTCTCTCTCCCTTCCTCTCTGAAATCAATAAAAAATATATTTAAAAAAAAAAAAAAAGCAAAGCGTGAGCCCTGCACTCAGCACCCTACACACATCATCTCAGTCAGTCCCCACGGTCACCCTTGAGGCGGACATTGTATCAGTTACCTACAGCTGCGTAACAACTGAGTCCAAACAGGCATCCCCTCCACATTGCAACATCCGAGCCTCTGGGCCAGGACTGCGGGTGGAACTCTGCTGGGCCTGGGCTCCGGGTTCCCCGGGGAGGCTCCTCGTGGGCCCTCGTGGGCTTGTGGGTGGGACCCATCCCTGTGGGCTCCGGGATCAAGGCCTTGGTCTCTCACGGGCCGTGGGCCAGAGACTGCCCTCCGTTCTGGCCCCACGGCCCGTAGAGCAGCCCCACACGATGCTTGGCTTCCCGGCAGCAAGCGCGGGAGAAGCAGGCGAGGGTGTGAGCCGAGCAAGTCATGCTCTTTGTAGCACGGAACGTACCGGCTCGTCCCTGTACCGTGTCCGCACTCAGGACGAGAGGGCCACGCAGGGACGTGGGGAGCAGGTGGGGGTGTTCAGGCCATGCCAGAGAGGCTCACCATCGACCTTGTCCGTCCTCACTTTACGCCTGGGAAACGGAGGCCCGGAGAGGTCGGGTGGCCGCCTGCGGTGGTTCCGCCGCCCTGCCGCCGGCCGGGGATAGGAGCCCGCTCGGGCCGTCCCTTCCCCAGCCCCAGATATCAGAGCCGCCCAGCTGGCGGCTTGAGCTGCCACTCCTGAAACACAGATCCCAGCTTAAAATGAGATGTGACATTTCTTAGCGCAGACGGGGCCTGGCAAAGTGGAAAAGATTTCATAAATATGCAAATCGCCATGTCCTGCCTTGCCTCCCAGCCCACCCCCTCCGCGGCTGCTGTAAGAGGATCAGCAGCGGGCTTTGTAATGAAGTTAGAGGCGGCAAGGCACATAATCCCCCCAGAATGGGTGGCCCTCCCCCTCCTTCCCATCAGCAGCCCTCCGGGGCGGGCAGCCGAGGGGCGGGCTGGTGAGTGGGAGCTCTGGGCCGCTCGGCGTCTGCCCACGGTGCCCACGGTGCCCGGGGTGGACATGCCTCAGCCCTGACCTCTGGCGGGGGGCGAGGGCTCAGGAGGCCTCCCGACTCTGATTTCTCATCCTAGAGGGCAGGCCCTCATCCCTTCCCTGCAAAATGGTCTGGAGGATTAAATGAGATAATATAGCCAAGGCATCGCCTCGGTGCAACTGCAGGTGCCGGACGAACAGCCGCTAAGCACGGATTCCAGCTGTTCAGAGGAGGCTGCCCCGGCTCTCGAGGTGCTGGGATGGGAGCTGAGAAAAGGGCCCAGCATCCCTGCCCCAGGCCAACCAGAGCCCCTCGCTTCTCATTGGCTCTCACCAATCCGGTGCCCATGTCCCAACCAATCCCTGCAGCCACAGGAATGTGCTCCCACGATTGGCTGAGGTCTGGGTCCCACGCCCCCTGCAGCAGTGGGCTGAGGCTGGGGGAGCGAAAACAGCAGCAGGTGGGCGCCCAGGAGGGGGTGTCCTGCATTGACCAGAGCCCCCGAGGAGCACTGTCCCCCACTGTCCCCCCCAACCCTGCATCCCCCCAGTGGTCTCCCAGAGCCCCCACCCGCCCAGCTGTCTTCTCCAGCGCACCCCTGGGGCTAAGAGGGAGGCGTCCCGTTCAGGACGGGTGTGGCACGCGGGTGCTCTGGGGGTCAGGAGAGGGCCCCCCTGGCGCCTCTGGTGCCTGGGCGGAGGGGGGAAGGGAGCCCCGAGAGGAGAGGGCACCAGCCCCGGTCACCCAGCACGTCAGGACCAGAGCCAGGGGCTGGACGCTCTCCTTGACCCTCGTGAGCCGGAAACGTCCCTGCCCACAGGGCGTGCTGGCGGCCCGCGGCCCACGCGCAGTGCGGGGCTCCGCTCCCGGCGCCCTTTCCGTGAAGATCCGGGAAGCGGGAGGGGCAGTGGGAGGCACACGTGTGAGTCATTCCCGGAGGAAAGGCGAGCTGGGCTCGGGCTGGAGGAGGAAGCAGAGCGGAGGGAGGAAGGAAGAGGAGGAGGGGCGGCAGGAGGCAGGTCATTCCAACTTGAGCAATTTCAAGTCGGAGTCGCCCGCGCTGGCCGCCTAGAGACCCGGAGAGGACGGCGGCTGCTCCAAGGTCACACTCCAGGGCCCCGGCACCAGGCCGGCGGCGGCTGCTTTGGGCTCGTGTGGGCACGCGCTGGCCTCTGCTCACGGGTGGACAAGAGACACGGGAACCAGTGAGGGGCCTCGGGCTTCTCTCTTCAGGGTTCACCCCCTGCCTCCCAGGCCTGCCCATCCCCCCTCCCATCCCCCCTCCCATCCCTCCTCCCATCCCCCCTCCCATCCCCCCTCCCATCCCCCTGCCAAGGCGTGTCTCTCAGAGGAATTGGGAGGGCCCCCTCACACACACACACACACACACACACACACACACTGTCTTCCGGGGAACCCCGAGTCATTGTATGTGGGAACCCAGTGAACTTCCGGGGGCTCCAGGGGAGGCCAGAGACTCCTCTCTGTTGGGGCGTCCGCTCCACCAGCGGCGGAGACTCGGGGCCTCGGTTCCCCACCGGCAGCCTCACCTCTGAACAGCAAAGCTGGGATTGGCCCAGGCGGCGGCTCTCGGTCCGGGGCTTTGAGGCCGCTGGTCAGCCTGGCCTGGGAAGAGGCCTCCTGGGGTGCAGCCCCCAGGCCACCCCAGGGCCTGCTGATGTGGCCTTGCCCCTCAGCCTCGCGCCACACCCCAGGAGCCCGGGCACCATCATGCCCTCCAACCCCCCCCCCCCCGGCCCCACCGGGCCTCCTGCAGCCTCTCCCCAGCTGCTTCTTCCATCCGGGCAGAAGCCCCACCCAAACGCCCGCTCACCCAGCAGCCCGCTCACCCAGCAGCCCGCTCACCCAGCATCCCGCTCACCCAGCATCCCGCTCACCCAGCAGTCCGCTCACCCAGCATCCCGCTCACCCAGCAGTCCCTCATCCAGCAGCCCGCTCACCCAGCATCCCGCTCACCCAGCAGCCCGCTCACCCAGCAGCCCGCTCACCCAGCAGTCCCTCACCCAGCAGCCCGCTCACCCAGCAGCCCGCTCACCCAGCAGCCCGCTCACCCAGCAGCCCGCTCACCCAGCAGTCCCTCATCCAGCAGCCCGCTCACCCAGCAGCCCACTCACCCAGCAGCCCCCTCACCCAGCAGCCCGCTCACCCAGCATCCCGCTCACCCAGCAGCCCGCTCACCCAGCATCCCGCTCACCCAGCATCCCGCTCACCCAGCAGTCCCGCTCACCCAGCAGTCCCTCACCCAGCAGCCCGCTCACCCAGCAGCCCGCTCACCCAGCAGTCCCTCATCCAGCAGCCCGCTCACCCAGCAGCCCGCTCACCCAGCAGCCCCCTCACCCAGCAGCCCGCTCACCCAGCAGTCCCTCATCCAGCAGCCCACTCACCCAGCAGCCCACTCACCCAGCAGCCCCCTCACTCAGCAGCCCGCTCACCCAGCAGTCCCTCACCCAGCAGTCCCTCACCCAGCAGTCCCTCACCCAGCAGCCTGCTCACCCAGCATCCCGCTCACCCAGCATCCCGCTCACCCAGCATCCCGCTCACCCAGCAGCCCGCTCACCCAGCAGCCCGCTCACCCAGCAGTCCCTCACCCAGCAGCCCGCTCACCCAGCAGCCCGCTCACCCAGCAGCCCGCTCACCCAGCAGTCCCTCACCCAGCATCCCGCTCACCCAGCAGTCCCTCACCCAGCAGTCCGCTCACCCAGCAGCCCGCTCACCCAGCAGTCCCTCACCCAGCATCCCGCTCACCCAGCAGTCCCTCACCCAGCATCCCGCTCACCCAACAGCCCGCTCACCCAGCAGCCCGCTCACCCAGCAGTCCGCTCACCCAGCAGCCCGCTCACCCTGCAGCCCGCTCACCCAGCAGCCCGCTCACCCTGCAGCCCGCTCACCCAGCAGCCCGCTCACCCAGCAGCCCCCTCACCCCGCAGTCCACTCACCCACTCACCCAGCAGCCCCCTCACCCCGCAGTCCACTCACCCACTCACCCAGCAGTCCACTCACCCAGCAGCCCGCTCACCCCGCAGTCCACTCACCCACTCACCCAGCAGTCCACTCACCCAGCAGCCCGCTCACCCCGCAGTCCACTCACCCACTCACCCCGCAGTCCACTCACCCACTCACCCAGCAGTCCACTCACCCAGCAGCCCGCTCACCCCGCAGTCCACTCACCCACTCACCCCGCAGTCCACTCACCCACTCACCCAACAGTCCACTCACCCAGCAGTCCACTCACCCAGAAGTCCACTCACCCAGCAGCCCGCTCACCCAGCAGCCCGCTCACCCAGCAGCCCACTCACCCAGCAGCCCGCTCACCCAGCAGCCCGCTCACTCAGTCCGCAGCTGGTAGCGAGCACCTGGGCCCTGCCCGGAGCTGTGGCCTCGGGGCACAGAGTGGCTAAGGCAGGGCCGGAGCCCCCCTGAGCCGGAGCCCCGCTTGGCGGGGTGGGTCATGCATGCTCACGGCCACGTGGGCTTTGCAAGTCCTGAGGAGGCCAATCGATCTGCTTTGTTTCTAAAAGATGACCTTGGGTATTGCGTGGCAAAGGGGCTGGAGGGCAGAGTGGAAAGGGGGCCCCAGGGGAGGGGTGCTGAGTCCCTGGTGAGAGGCGATGGCGCCGGCCCGGGGAGGGAGGCAGAGGAGAGCGCACGGCAGGGCAGCATAGAGATGGCGGCGGGAGTGGTGGGTAGAGCCCGGGAGAGTCGCCAGGAAGGGCGGTCGGCTGCTGGCCCGCACAAGGGCTCAGGACCGTGGAAGAGCAGGCCTGGGAAGCGCTAGGACGCCACGCGCTCCCTTCCAAGCGTGAGAGATGGAGAAAGACTCTGCACACCCTCGGGTTCCCAGGGGCAGGAAGTCCCGCCCACGCCCCAGGCCCTGGAGCCCGAGTCCCCCGGGTGACCCCTTTTTTCCTGGATCCACTGAGCAGCTCACCGGAAAGTGGCACTGTGATCCCCACGGGCCGGGCAGGTGTAGGCCCTGTATGACTCTCTCTCGTCTACTGCAGGACCAGGCCGCTGGGCGGGTGGCTCCCCACACCGGCTCACGGGGTGGCCCCCGGCTCCCAGCACAGCCTGCCTCCCACACACAGGGCCGGCGCCAGGTGCGGGGGTGGGGGGGGGACGAGCCCCTCCGACCGGAGCCCTTCACCACCTCCCCTCCTCGAAGGCTTGTCCTCCACGGCCGAGGACTGAGCAGGAAACGTGGACTTCAGAACCTCCTGGAAGACTCCGGGTGCGTGCGGAAATGGTAATCAGGCTTATCTGTGGGCGCCCGTGTTTCAGATGAAATGCTTTGACCTTCGTGGCGTCCCTGTGATGCAGATTTAACAAGGCCACGGTGAAAGCCAGGGACCCGGCTTCTGACGGCCCAGGTGGCTTTCCCAAGGTCAAGCCTGTGAGGAAGGCGGGGCTGAGCCAGACCGGCCTCCCTCCCTGCCTCCCTCCCTCCGGCCTCGGGGGCCAGCACCTGCTGCGAGGCAGCCCGCAGGCCCTGCAGAGGCGGCGGGCGGGGGCGGGATCAACGCCTGCACTGCGCTCAGAAGCCCACCCGCGCCTCTGCAGCCTGGGTAATTGGGCACGAAAAGCACAAACACGCCCTTCGGATGCCGGGAAGTGGAAAATTTCCTAATCCATCAGGCCAAGTCTCCCTGTCTCCTCTCACATTTCCCCCAACAGGAAAAGACTCCCTTTGGAAGCCTTCCGATGCAGATGTGTGAAGACGGCGGCGACATCTCAGGGGCTGAGCATCTTCTATTGATTGGAAAACACAGGCAGCTCCAGCGAGTTTGCACGGCAGAAGGCGGGCGGGCGCAGGAAGCCAGCCGCGGGGCCTCAGCGCCCCCTGGGAGCGGGAGCCGGCACTGCACCGCGGGGACCTGCAGCCGGGCTGTGAGCACAGGGAGGCGGCGGTGGGGGTGGGGGGGCCCTCCGAGGGGAGTGGTGACACACCCAGCCCAGGTGGCTTTGGACAAATTGCTTCACCTGTGAAATCGGGGGGTCGCCTGCCTGCACCCTCAGGGCCTTTCCAGTGAGCTGTGTGACGGTTGGAAGGCCAGGAGACCTCTCTGTGCGTGCTTGGCAGATAGAGCGACTCAGGGCGCCCGCCTGGAGGAGGTGACCCGATGTCCAGCTGCGACTGCCGAGCCCAGGCCCCCCTCTCAGCGGATCCGAAAGCACAGCAGCCTTGGCCCTTCCCTGGTTTGACAAGCAAACAGGACGACACGGGACCAAGGACCCGGGGTGCGCCTTTGGAGCCGGCACCAAGGACAAAGGGGCGTTCCTGGCAGGAGCAGGCCCTGCCCCGCTCCCTCTCTGGGCATCGGGCCTGAGCAGCAGGAACCTCTGGACAAGCCTCCCAGGGCTCAGACACCCGGGCCGCTGCCTGCCACAAGCACCCTCCCAACCCTGAGCCCAGTGGGCCCGGTGCAGAGGAGCCTGACCCAGGGTTCCCCCCTCCCAGGCTTCTGAGCACAGTGGTCTGGGGCAGGGGGGGGGAGGAGGCCGGAGGGCTGGGGCCTGGGGGGCTGGGGGGCTGGGAGGCTGGGAGGCTGGGGGCCTGAGGGCTGGGAGGCTGGGACCTGGGAGGCTGGGGGACTGGGAGGCTGGGGGCTGGGGGGCTGGGGGACTGGGAGGCTGGGGGCTGGGGGGCTGGGGGACTGGGAGGCTAGGGGCTGGGGGGCTGGGGGACTGGGAGGCTGGGGGACTGGGAGGCTGGGGCCTGGGAGGCTGGGGGACTGGGAGGCTGGGGGACTGAGGGGCTGGGGGGCTGGGAGGCTGGGGGCCTGAGGGCTGGGAGGCTGGGACCTGGGAGGCTGGGGGGCTGGGAGGCTGGGGGACTGAGGGGCTGGGGGGCTGGGAGGCCTGGAGGCTGGGGGACTGGGAGGCTGGGGGCTGGGAGGCTGGGGGACTGGGAGGCTGGGGGCTGGGGGGCTGGGGGGCTGGGGGACTGGGAGGCTGGGGGACTGGGAGGCTGGGGGCCTGAGGGGCTGGGGGACTAAGGGGCTGGGGCCTGGGAGGCTGGGGGACTGGGAGGCTGGGGCTGGGGGGCTGGGAGCTGGGAGGCAGCATGAGCTGGGCTCCGGGCGGGCGGGGACCCCACGCAGGAGGTGCGGGAAGGGAGCACACAGATACTACTGTTGGGGGGGCCGCGCCTCCCTGGGAGGAAGGACATGCAGAAGGAACTCTCTGGAGGCCGTGCTCAGGCAGCGCGTTGTCTAGAGCAGATGGACCATCCCGCAGGCCCAGCACATCTGGAAGGAGCAGCTGGATCCCCAGGGCCTCAGAGACAGTGATCTGAGAGGAGCGGGCCCCGGGGGGACCCTGGGGAACAGCCTTACGCTCCGTCTGAGGAGGCAAATATCCTCATCCGAGCTCCCCAGGGTGCAGCTGCCTGGGGAGCAGGGAGCTCACAGCACCCTATGCGTCCAGGCACCCCGAGACCCCAGCGATGCATTGATGATCAGCAGGGTCACAAAACAGGGTGCCGTGGAGGGTCCTGGGCCTGCACATGCCATCCTGGGTCACGGGGTCCTCACCTGTGAATTGGGGACACAGAACATGATCCCTCTGGGTCCCCACATCAGTCCTGCAGTGATGCTGGGAAAACTTAGATGGGCCCATTTCATAGGTGGGGAAACTGAGGCCCAGGCAGCAGAGGCAGCTTGCCCAAGGCCTTAGCCTGTCAGTGGGTTTAAAGCTGGGCCCAGGCAAAAGGCCAGCTTCGGCGCCAAAGGCAGAGCTGAAGGACCAGCAAGGAAACTGAGGCAGGGGCCTGGTCGCCTCACAGGATGTGGTGAGCTCTCATGACCCGAGCTGGCTCGGCTCTGGGAACAGAGCCCCCCCCCCCCCCCCCGTGGCCCCAGCACCCAGTCCCAGTGCCCAGGACAGGTCAGTGACCGGCCAGCTGTGGTGGCTGCAGCCCCTCTGGGCCCAGCTGGGGCAGGGAAGGCTGGCCTGGCTTCTGGACCCTGGCTGCCAGATCCAGGGTCCCCCCTCCTGCTGTTAGGTGGGCACGGGGGCCCCCCGGCTCCCCGGAAACCCAAGCTCAGATGTCTGCTTTAAAAAAACACAACCCAATCCAAGCCAACCCAAAGCAACAAATTGTCTTCTAAACACGAAATCCCGCCTGTAGGCCCTGGGAGGGCGCTGGGGAGGGCGGCGGAGAGCGGCTGCCCTTACGTCTGCGGGAACGGCGAGCCCGGCCCGGGAAGGCAGCTTTATTAGCCGAGATCGGCGTTCAGGGTGATACCGCGTAGACAGGCTGCTTTATTAACACCCATCCCTCTGCGCTCGAGGGGGCGGGGGGCTAGGAGCCTCTCCCAGGGAGAAGGATGGGGCTTCCCAGGTTCGTGAGAGCAGTTTTGCCCACCGCCGGCGAGGGCCGGGCTTCTCTGGCGCCGGGGCCTGTCCGGGCCCAGCTGGGGACAGGGACAGGGTGCAGCCTTCAGATCTCTCCCCGGGGAGTCAGACCCAGGGGTCACCAGGCTGCGACTCCCACAGTCCCACATGCAGACCAGGGAGGGGATGTGAAGCTGGGGTCCAGGCTCCCCACGGCACAGATGGGAACACGGAGACCCCCCCCCCCCTCCCAGACCAGGGACAAGCCCCCACTCACCTCTGGCTTTGAGGTGCTAAGCCCCTGGCCTCCATTTCTTCCCAGTCACAGCCACAGCCCGGCCTTACTGCCGGGAGGAGGTGGAGTCAGGGGCCCGTCGATGAGGAAAAGGACACACAGCCAAGATCTGCCTCCCAGTGTCTGCTCCAGGCGGCTGCTGTGGAGCCTGGAGGTGGGGCGGCTGGGCCCCTGGGAGGCTGGGCCTCTCCCTGTCAGGCACCCCCACACCCCCTGAGGTGGCCATGAGGCTCTGGGCCCAGGGCTCTCCCGGGCTTGGCAAACGGCGGGCACTAAACCAATGCAGGCGCTCTGTCATTGCCCGGCCCACGGACACGGACACGGACACGGACACGGACACGGGCCTCACCCAGCCAGCCATTCTGTTTACGCAAGCACCCCCTGAACTTCTAATGCCTCCTTCACGAGGGAGCGGGCGCGGCGTGACCCGGCGGTCTCTCTGCTGATTAGACTGTGTGTGATCTGACAAGTTGCTGGGGAGACACGGCGTCTGGGGCTTTCACTTCCTCTCTGACAGTTGGAGGGAGGCTGGGGCCGGCCCGCCGAGGCGTTGAGGGCCACCCAGGCAGGGACCCGCCTGGAGGCCCCGGGGCTGCCAGGCTTCGCCCGATCCTGAGGCAGGACCAGTGGGACTGGCAGCCAGACGCTGGGTTCCCGGGTCCGTGGCTGCAGCGGAGAACCCCGAGGTTACAGGCCCGGGCTCAGGCCAGAGCTGGCCCCTGGGGTTTCTGGGCTCAAAGCCTCGGGGTCCACCAGCCCACACACCCCAACACCCACACCCAAGGGACCCCATTGACGGTAGGAATTGGGTGGTAACTTGAGTGACGTCAGTGGCCTGGCGTCTGTCTCCCCCAGGCTGGGCACCGATGTGGGCTGAGTGGGCCCAGCTGCTTGGCCCAGGCTGTGCCCCTGCCCAGTGCAGGCCCAGCTCAGGGGACGCCCTGTGAGCCTGTGAGACCAGTGGCCCACACCCTCCCCTCCCCTTCCCCGGGTCTCACCAGTCGTTATGGACCCTGCCTGAGGCCCAGGCACCAGACTCGGGCTCCGCTAGCAAACCTCGAATGAGAGCAGCACTTCCAAAGAAACGGGGTCACAGTCACAACCCCATCTGGACGTGTGAATGTGCACATCACACACAGGACATGTGTGTGCCTGCATGCACACCTGCGTGCACACACACCTGTGCACACACACCTACACACACCCACACCTGCATGCACACCCATACCTGCATACACACTCACACCTGCACGCACAAACACCTGTGCACACACTCACACCTGCATGCACACTCACACCTGCATACACACCCATACCACACCCATACCTGCATGCACACCCATACCTACATGCACACTCACACCTGCACACACACCTGCATGCACACCCACACCTGCATACACACCCACACCTGCACGCACACTCACACCTGCACACACGCCTGCACACACTCACACCTGCACACACTCACACCTGCATACACACACACACCTGCATGCACACCCATACCTGCATACACACCCACACCTGCACACACTCACACCTGCGTGCACACCCACACCTGCACGCACACACACACCTGCACACACTCACACCTGCACGCACACACACACCTGCACACACTCACACCTGCACACACTCACACCTGCACGCACACTCACACCTGCATACACACCCACACCTGCACGCACACTCACACCTGCACACACTCACACCTGCACACACTCACACCTGCGTGCACACCCACACCTGCGTGCACACTCATGCTGTTGAGACTGATGTTGAGGACCCCGGACTGGCCTCCTGGTTATGGCGACATGTCAAAGGTCAGATGTCAGATGTGCTAGGGCCCTGGATCCAGCCCGTCACCCCAGAAGGGGAAGGGCGCAGTTTCGGGGGTGAGGACCACCCACCTGCACCTTCACACACACACCCCCACCCCCGCCCAGGCCAGGCCTGCTCCCTGGGCCACTCCATTTCCGACTGTGACTCAGGACCACGCCAGCTGCTCCCAAGCTCGCAGGCACCTCCAAGCCTCCAGAGAGTCCCTTTGGGAAGAGGTGTGATCTCACAGGAGCTGGGAGGGGCGGCTCCCCAACTCCTGTCCCATGGGGACCCTGCTGTGGGGACCTGCAGTTCACCCAGTGTCAGGTGCTCTTTTGACATTGGGACCCCAAATGATGAGGGGGGGTCCCACTGATAACAGAGACCCTGGCAAGCTATTTGGGGGACCCTGTTCCCTGGAGGCTGGGAGAAATCGGAGGGCAGTGAGAGAGAAGTCACCATGGCAACGCCTTAGAGAAAGGAGAACGCGTCCTCTCCACTCCATCCAATTAAGGGGCTATTTTCGGGTCCCTACTATGCGCCGAGGCCTGGGCTCAGCTGCTCAGGGCAGGGATGGGCGGGGACGAGAGAGCTTTCTCCACCTGAAGGTCTCTAGGTCTGCAGAATCACACATGCCTCGTGCCTCACACACAGTAGGCCTGGCTGATCCCTGCACACAGTGGGTGCTCCAGGCCGCTGCTGAGATGAAGGAAACCCGCCCGCAGAGCACCTTCCACCCTCCCTGGTCCAGCACGCAGTCTCCCCGCAGGTGAGGGTCAGACGCGACACCCTGCCCCTGGCCCAGGTGAAGACACCTGGAAGGAGGGAAGAGACTCTGTTGTAACACAGGGCTGTGTCCGCCCTGGAGAGGGACCCCGAGGCTGTGCCAAGGGGAATGCAGCCCCCCTTTAAGACAATCGCCACCGGCACAGGAGCCAACCCCTCCCGTGTGGCCCGCATCCCGAGGATGGGCAGGGCCGTGCTCCCGTGGGGACCTGCGCCCCCAGGGCAGGGTGGCGGGAGTGGGGGACCTTGTCACCAGAGGAAGGCGGGTGGCAGTGACCGGCCCTCGGGCCCTGCCTCATGCTGGGTCCCTGCCACGTGGGAGGGGATCTGGCTGCCAGCGTCCCCTGCGCAGGCCCCAGGCCCAAGCCCTCCCTGAGCCACTGCGGAGGCTGAGCAGTCTTGCCGAGAGGCAGCCGTGCCCGGAGCGCCTGGGAGCCACCTAGGCCTTCACGGCTGAGACGGGGCCGAGCCCCGGGGGCGGCCTGCTCTGCGATGGACAAGTGGCAGCCTCAGGGGCCACGCAGGCGCTGGAGGTGGGCTCCTCGCGGCGAAGGCAGGGCCTCTGTGTGGACTCTCCGCAGCACCTCCGGGGAGGGCTCTCCTGGCCCCTGTCTGTCTCCCTCGCACGGGGGAGGCCTGTGGCCCACGGGGCAGCCGGACTGGGCAGCGACCTGGGTAACGAGGGTGGAATGCGTTAGCTCAGCGAGGCGGGCAACTTGCCTGACGACACCGCTTGGAGCGATGCGGCCTGTGAGACCAGGTCTCCCTGAGGCCCCTACCAGGCTGCCCCTCTGGGGGTCCCTCACCCTCCATCTGAGGCACGTGGGCCGTGTCAGCTGGGACCTGCGAGTGTCTGGGGGGACCCTGGCCCGGGCGAGGGGGGGCAGCACCATAGATAGCAGTTCCTGGTTCTGCCCCCCCCCCCCCCCAGTGGACTGGCCCGAATCCGACCCGGAAGCCAGAGGAGCGAAGCCAGGATGGTAGCAAGGCCTGTGCCCCGCACTTGAGCCCCAGCTTCCCGGCTGCTCCCGCGGGGCAGGGAGCTGTGGTCCCGATTGTGAAGCATATGCCGCGGGCTCCCCAGGGCTCCGCGAGGCCCAGTGACATTTCGGGGAGGCAGAGGGAGGGAGGAACGGGCATCGAGGGACACAATCAGGGCCTCATTAACATTTTGATTGCAGCCCGGCTCCCCCAGCCCCTCGGCCTGGACACACACACACACACACATGTTCAGTCCGCGGGGAAGACTGCCCTGGGGAGAGGCGCCTTGCAATGACGCTAAAGATAACGGCGGCAACACCCCTTCTGTGGGGGACCACGATCGGCTCCTAATGCACCGTCTCCGCTCTCACTGGTGGGGAGTGCCTGGTGGACACGGGCTGCCCAGGCCTCCGCCATGCACACTGCGGTACTGTGGGTAACGGGTGGACAGCCTACAGGGGGAACGTGCCTCAGCCTCTCTGTGCCTCAGTTTCCTTCCCCATAGAAGGTGGCATTTAATAGTGCCTACTTTATGCTCTGAGAATTAAGTGCATTAATGTATCAGCATCATCATCACCATCATCACCACCATCACCATCATCCTCATCACCAATACAATCACCACCATCAACTGTCATCATAACCACCATCATTATCACTATAACAACCATCATCACCATTATCATCATCATCACCAACATTGTCACCATCATCACCACCATCGCCATCATCATCATAACCAACATCATCACTATCATCATAACCACCATCATTATCACCATAACAACCATCATCACCATCATCATCATTACCATCATCACCATCATCCCCATCCCCATCCCCATCCCCATCCCATCCCCATCCCATCCCCATCCCCATCCCATCCCCATCCCATCCCCATCCCCATCCCCATCCCATCCCATCCCCATCCCCATCCCCATCCCCATCCCCATCCCCATCCCCATCCCCATCCCATCCCATCCCCATCCCGTCCCCATCCCATCCCATCCCCATCCCATCCCCATCCCCCTTCCCATCCCCATCCCCTTCCCATCCCCATCCCCATCCCATCCCCATCCCCATCCCATCCCCATCCCCATCCCCATCCCCATCCCCATCCCATCCCCATCCCGTCCCCATCCCATCCCATCCCCATCCCATCCCCATCCCCCTTCCCATCCCCATCCCCTTCCCATCCCCATCCCCATCCCATCCCCATCCCCATCCCATCCCATCCCCATCCCATCCCCACCCCCATCCCATCCCCATCCCCATCCCATCCCCATCCCCATCCCCATCCCCATCCCCATCCCCATCCCCATCCCCATCCCCATCCCATCCCCATCCCCATCCCATCCCCATCATTTCCCCACTGGACTTTAAGCTTCTTGCAGGTAGAGGACAAACACGAGTCGTCACTGTCCCCCTGGACCCATCGCCTGGCACAGAGCAGATGCTCCTACGTCTTACTGGATGGGGAAGTGGACAGGCAGGCGAGCAAACGGGACAATGTGCCGACGAAGGGACGGACCGGTGGGCGGCTTTGCAGGCATGAATGGGTGCTTGGACACGGGGGTGGGGGGGGGGGGGCGGGGGAGGGATAATAAGCGAGCTGCCGCAGGGGGAGCAGCTGGGGGCCGAGGAGATTCCTCCCACTCCAGCCTCTGCAGGTGCAAGCGGTGCTGACAGCAGCCCTCACGTGTCTCCGGAGACGCGGCATCAGGTCCCTGCGGGCTGTCAGGTACCAGGCAGATAAACTCGGCTCCATTAGCAGCGGGAGCACCTCCCTCCCCGGGTGCTTCAGCCTCCGCAGGGGACACGGGCTGTGGCTCGGGTTTGTGAGGAAAGAGCGTGCCCTCTGCCCAGCCTCATGCCCGGCCCTTGGGAGGCCCCTGGGCAGAGCTCCCGTGCCCACCTGGGCCTCCGCTGACCTAGGCTAATGGTGTCTTCAGCTAGTCCAGACCCCAGGCTGGCCCATAGTAGGTGCTCAGGGAGGCCGGGAGGGACAGGGGAGGACAGACGGCTCTGGGACTGCCTGACAGCCGGCTCTGGTCCCGCTGGCTCCGGCCCGGCCCCTGAGTCACAGTGAGCGCCTGTGGCCGTGGGCGTGGGCCGTGGGCCGGGGCGGCCTCCTGCCAAGCTGGCACCGCTCTGTCCTTGCCGCCCGCACAGTGCTCGCTGCGGCTTTGGAAAATGTCAGCTTCTTATCTCGCCAGAATTTCTCCTGACTTGGAGAATTCAATAGAGCAGCTGAGTAACACTTACAATAATAATGAGTCTGAGATCCTGCGACTCCGGCTGGCTCCTCCGAGCCGGGCCGCCTCTCGCGATGATCAATCTTCATTTTCACACCCGCAGACCGCGCTGCTGGGCCCACGGGCCCTGGGGAATCAATGGCCACAGGGCGACCCCAACCCTCCCTGCCACCCGGGCGCTCGTGGGGGGTGAGGCCCAGCACAAGGCTCCCATCACCCCCATTCTAAGCAAGCACCCCACAACCTCCACCCAGGGCCACTCCCCCCACTCCTGCTTACTGCTGACGCGTGTCTCATGCTGCTCCCTCCTGGGGAACTCGTGCCCGCACGCGTCAGAGCCAGCGGGGCCTGCCAGGCCTGCCCGTGCCCAGCCTTTGTGGCCCATCGGACCGCACGATTGACCCCCACCCAGGCCTGGAACTGGGGTCTGTGCAGGCCTCCTCCTGGGGGTCGTGCACGGAGGGGCCGGGCTCGGCACAGGGGGGGCCGGGCAGCCTGGGTCAGGGCTCCACAAGTCCCCCCACTGCGTGCTGTGAACTCGGTCAAGCTCAGCTGTGGTGGGGCCGGGCAGTCTCGCCCAGCAGGGCTGTGGGGAGGCTGGGAGGCCCTGGCCCTGGGTGCTCAGCTCCGTGAATCCCACATGATGGGCACCACAGGGCCGATTCCTCCTCCCCTCGCACTGCGTCCCTCACTCCATCCCTCCGGCCCAGCGCCACCTCCAACCTCCTCCCATTGTCAACAACCGCCGCGTATCCAACACCTGTACATTGGCTCCTGGGCTAGGAGCACTAAGTGATCTGGCCTGGCCTCCCCCCTCCACGACCCGCTGCAGCCAGGACAGAGGCCATGCCTGGCGATGGGGATGGGGATGGGGTGGGGTGAGGATGAGGATAGGGATGGGGATGGGGATGGGGGTGGAGGTGGGGATGGGGATGGGGATGGGGATGGGATGGGGATGGGGATGGGGATGGGATGGGGATGGGGATGGGGATGGGGATGGGGTTGGGGATGGGGGTGGGGATGGGGATGGGGATGGGGGTGGGGGTGGGGGTGGGGATGGGGATGGGATGGGGATGGGGGTGAGGATGGGAACAAGGCTGGCTCGGGAAGGGCCCAGCTTCGTGGGGAGACCTCCAGGCTGGAGCGGGTGAGGGGCGAGGGGCAAGGGGCTGGCCGCGCAAGACTCCATGCCCACCAGGCCCCTGCAGGCTCAGTCCCACCCTGGGTGAGCCCCACCCACATGCCTTCATCTGGAAAAGGGGCAAAGGCCCCTCAGAGTGCCCCCCCTCCAAGGTCGCTTTGGGGTCATTAGGGAAAGGAGTTTAAAGCCCTTCGAAAGCGTAAAAGGGCCTCAGAAATGGGGGATCTAATGGGCTCCCTGCATCTGGGAAGAGCTGCCTGCTCATGGATACACAGCAGGAGAGCCCGGCCGCGGGGCTCAGGGGCTGAGCGTCGACCTATGACCCAGGAGGTCACGGTTCCATTCCCGGTCAGGGCACACGCCCGGGTTGCGGGCTCCATCCTCAAGGGGCGAGCAGGAGGCAGCCGATCCATGATTCTCTCTCATCATTGATGTTTCTCTCTCTCTCCCTCTCCCTTCTCTCTGAAATCAATAAAAATATATTTGTTTTAAAAAACGCAGGAGAGACCCTGAGTGGCGCTCCCGACCTGGGAGAGCGGGTGTCAGCAGACACCGGGGCCCAAATGGGCAGACACCTGCCCCGCACACAGGCTGCTGCCGGCGCCGGGGTGTCCACCCCCAGGGTCCGCGCGGCTCTCCCGCCAGGAGAGCAGAATGGAGTCGCCCTCAGTGACACACATGGCCCACAGGCCCCCCACGCTCACTATCTGGTGTTTATGGAAACGTCTGTGGGTGGACTGCCTGAGGCAGGGCCTGGTGCACCCCCAGACCCCAGCCGGAGCCTCCCCACCCAGGGAACCAAGGGCGCTGGCCACGCCCCACCTGCTCCAGGTTGCAGCCTCGGCCCTGCTGTCCTGTCCACTCTGGACCCAAGGGCACCGCCCCAGTTGTGGGGGGCCCGGGACTCACTCCTGGGGTGACCTTCCCTCACCCACTCCCCAGGGGCGCAAGGGATCGGCCTCCTGTCGGGGGCAGGAACACTCACAGGTGACCCAAGAGGGACAGAGTGGGATTGCCCTGCGATGGAGGGACTCGTGGACTGGGCTGGGGTCCTGACGGGGGAGCCTGGAGGGCTTCAGGGAGGAGGCAAGGATGCTGATTGCTGAGCTGGGTGAGTGCCCGGGGGGCATGAGGCAGAACCTGAGAAAGCGGGGGAGGGGGGAGCAGGCAGGCACACCCTGCACCCAGATGGCCCTGCAGGAGTGGAGCTGAGCAATGGGTCAGTAGGATGGAGCTGGGAGACTGGGGGGCCTGGGGGGGGTAGAGGGGGGGGGCTCGAAGGGTCGGGGTGATGGAGGAAGGAGCCAGAATCAGACCTCGAGGAGGGTGCTGGTCACCGCTGCCCGCTGAGCCCTCTGAGCAAGCGTGTGGGCGGGAAGAGCAGGGGCTGGGGCCATGGAGGCCGGCCCTCGCGCACAGCCTCCCTCTCCGGGAGCCTGAGGGAGAGCAACGTTCCTCCCACCTCCTCCGCACCAGCCTCGCGCACTCACGGCTCCTCGCTAAGTGATATTGCCCGCGATTACACGCGTGACAGCCGTACACAGCGGTTAGCGCGGCCTAATTGGGCCATAATTGTGACAAATGTGTCACTTTGGAGAACTTGACTGCAGCGGGTCCCCACTCCCCGCACCACACACCGCACACCGCACCGGTCTTCTCCACGTCTCCTCCTCCCGCCCCTCCCTGAGGCTTTGGGCCCATTCTCCTGTAAAACGCAGGTTCTGGCACCCCATGGGCTCCTGAGCCCGCCCTGCTGGGCACGGTGGAGGGCCCAGGCTGACACCTGTGGGAGCAGTGAAGGCCTGACAGCCGGAGGGAAGGAGGGTCGGAGGGAGGGAGGGAGGGAGGGAGGGAGGGAGGCCAGTCCCCACAAGATACTCTACAGTTTACAACCCCCTTCTTTAGCCCTAGACGGTAGAGGTGGGTGCTGACTGAGCCCAGCCACCTGGGAGTGAACAGGACATCGGGGTCTGAAAGAACTGACCTTCCCCATCATAGCAGGACCCTCCCCTCCTCACACTGCCCGTCCAGAGCTCAGAGCTCGTGCCTGGGAGTGTGCAGCCCCACTTTCCTCTCACAAAGGGGCCCGTTAACAATGGAGAGTGGGGTTCCTGGGGGCTCAGAGGTCAGACGGGGAGTGCAGGGCCAGGAGAGACCAGAGTGGTCGCCTTCAGCCCTTGTGCGGCACAGCACTATAGTTATTGTGGAGGTGGTTTACCATCAACATCATCACCATCACTATCATCACCATCACCATCACCATCATCACCATTATCACCATCACCATCATCACCATCATCACCATCACCATCATCACCATCACCATCACCATCATCACCATCAGCATCATCACCATCATCACCATCACCATCACCATCATCACCATCATCATCACCATCATTACCATCACCATCACCATCATCACCATCACCATCATCACCATCATCACCATCATCACCATCATTACCATCACCATCATCACCATCATCACCATCATCATCACCATCATTACCATCACCATCACCATCATCACCATCACCATCACCATCGTCATCACCATCATCACCATCATCACCATCACCATCACCATCATCACCATCACTACCATATCACCATCATCACCATCACCATCATCACCATCACCATCATTACCATCACCACCATCATCACCATCACCACCATCACAATCATCACCACCATCATCACCATCACAATCATCATCACCATCATTACCCTCACCATCATCACCACCATCATCACGTTCAGCACCTCAGAGAGGGAGAGCACAGGTGAATCCCATGTGTAGCTAAAAATAAAGTTTAAAAAAACCATGTGTGGCCCCTTTTGGAATTCTGAGTGTCTTGGTCTGCGCAGGGCCCCAGGGAAGGGCATATGCTCAGCGCTTGCCTCCTCGCGATGGTTTGTAAGGAAGGAGTGAGAACCCCTGGACCAGGGGGCCCTCCAGGTCTCAGCCAGGCTCACCCTGTCCAGGGTCCTGAAACCCGGGCCTCCTCCAGACACCTGGCTGGCCTGCCTCCGGCCCTCCCCGTTTCAGGGCAGCCAAAGGGAAGACCCTGTGTCCACAGGGACACCGGACAGGCCACTCGAAGTGCCACAGGAAGTGCCAGAGGATGGAGCCTTCCACCCCCTTGGAGACAGATGGGCCTGAGGCAGGGGCTTGGAGTGAGGCTCCTGGGTCCGACCCTCTTGCACGGAGCGGGATGGGGAACCTTCTCAAGGCTGGTAGAATGGGATGAGATCCCCGTGACCGTGAGGACCGGGCGGGGGCTCTGCCACCAAGAAGGCTCCCGCAGAGCCTGGCCCACACTCATTCCCTCTCTGGAGCCCCCCCTGTCGAGGGAAATGCTGGGGAAGTGCTTCTAAAAATAGCGAGTGGCAGGCTGTGTGGGTGGCTGCCGGCGCCTCGTCCTCACTTGGGCCTGGCAGCGCTCCAGGGCCGCGGGGGGCTGTGTGAGGGGGGTTCAGGAGAAAGGCTGCCATGGGACCCCCACCACCTCAGCCCCGAGCTCGGGCCCCGCGGGAGCTCGGCTGGGGTGCAGGCAGGACCCCCAAGGCCAGGAACCATGCTCTGCGGTGACTTGACAAAAGGGTCTGATTGGAAACGACCCGTTGATGCCTTGGGAGGGCCCCACTGCCCTCGCCCCCTGAGGGAGAGCCCTGAAATCAGCGCTGAAGAGGGGGCGCCGGGCCGAGTGCTGGGGCTGCCTGTGAGCTCCTCTGCCAGCCGGGCAGCTGGCGGGCTTCCCCGAGGCCTCGTGGGCTCCCTCACCCGCCCCGTCCCCGGACCTGAACCCGGTGAGGACCGGGAAGGAGCAGGTGGTGCCTGACGGCCTCCCACCAGGCGTCGGGGTCTGCTCAGTGCACCCCATCTCCTGGCAGACGTTGACTGAACACCTACTACGCGCCTGCGATGCGGTGGGGCCAGCTCCGGAGCACAGACAGGCTGGGGCCAGGGAGGGCGTCCTGCAGCCAGCCAGGCTTGGGCCGGGCCTGCAGGAGGCTGAGGTGAACATCTGAGGACCCGGGAAGGGGCCGGGGGAGGGCACAGCTCTGCACATGGCAGGGGCTGCCTGGGCACCCCTAGCTGCCGGAGCTCCTGCCCTGGCCACCCTCAGCCCAGTTTCAGGCCGGTGCCCAGCCCCGCCCCGCCCCGCCCCCACAAAGCCAGGGGGACCCCCAGTCCCTGGTCTGGGGCTGGGCCCAGCAGTCCCAGCCCCCAAAGGAATCCTGAGCCGCTGGCGAGGATCCCCCTTGGGGGGCCCGAGGCTGCTGAACAGGCTGTGAGCCCCCCCTCCCCGGGGGTGTGAGAAGTCCCAGCCTCGGCGGGAGCAGTTCTAAGGTGAGACTTAATGAGAGGCCTGGGAAGAATAAATTCTATTACACAATTTTACTTCCCAGCCTGCCCTGAGCTGAATAGCAATTGCCAGAGTGGAGCTCCTGGTATAAATAGAAGAGATCGCAGGGCTGGGAGGCCCAGGGCCCGCACCACCCGTGCTCCCAGGGGGGATGCCAGCGACTTTCCTTTGTCACCTCAGGGGCTCAGAACGGGCTCTGTCCTTGGGACGGTGGCACCGTGCCCAGACCTCCAGGGAGCGCTCAGGGCAGGCCCACACCCACAGGTGCCCTCCCCTTCCCCCTGCCTCCCTCCCCCCACAAACACCTATTGAGTTCCTGGGACCTCCAGGCAGTGGGGGGGGGGGGCCTGCCATGGCCTCAAGTTCTTCCAGGATGCGGGGCGCCCAGCCCTCCTGGGCACGGTCGTGAGGGCCGGGCACAGAGCCGTGGAGTCGGGGGAGGAACCCGAGAGGCCTGCACCCCAGAGCCGACCTGAAGGACCAGAGCGGCTGCGGCAGGTGGAAGGGACAAGCGTCCTCTGGGCAGTGAGGGGCATGTGCGGAAGCAGAGAGGGCGACACCAGCAGGTGCAGGTCCTGGGGGGAAGGGGGGCGAGGCAGAGAAGGTTCCGGAAGGGCCTTGTTATCCTGCCAGGGGATGGGGAGGGAGAGCATTTCATGAGCACTTAGACGGACAGAGGGACGGGAGGGCAGAGGCCGGCGTCAGAGCGGGGCCTCTGGTGGAAGTGCCCCCCCCCCCCCAGGCTCTGCTCTGGGACCTCCAGACCCGGCTCTCTCCGGGTCCTCTCTGCAGCCGCTGCTCTCCCCGGGGGTTCCCCAAAGTTTCAACCTCACTCAGTCCGAGACCCAGGTTAGACCCGGGGTGGGTAGCGCCTCGGTCTCCCAGCCCTGAGGGGGCACAGACACCGGCCCCCCAAGCACACAAGCACGCCCTTCCGCTGCAAATCAATCCCCGTCAATAAGTGGGCGCGGCAGGCGGAGGCTCCTCGGAAAAGATCAGAAATAGCCCGACTCCAGCTGCCGGGACAATAACTCGCCAACAGCCTGCGTGTTGTTTGGAAATTTACTTTCTGCAAACACGCGTGAGCTGGTTTTCTTCCTAATCTATGCGCCCCACCCCACCCCCCCCCACCCCGCCGGGGAGGGGGGCCCCGCGGGCGAGGGGCTGCCACGCAGCTTTGGGGCCGGGCTCTCCTTGGTGACATTTCTTGGGTTTCTAAGCGCCGAGGGGAGCTCCTGGGAACATTCCCAGCGGCCTCGGGAATGGACAGTGAGCACCTGGACGGGGCGGGGGTCCAGGCTCGGCTCCGGCTCCGCTCACGACCGTGGGCAGCTGGGGCCTGGAGTCCGGAACCTTCTCCCTCGCAGAGTCCTCTCCGCGCGTGGCCTGCGCCTGACCCAGGCAGGTGGCCCTGCAGCCGCGCCCGGCCCTGCCCTGGGCCTGGTCAGCCCTGGTGGCCAGCGAGCCCCTCCCCCTGCCCCTGAGATGGAGTCCCAGCCGGCCCTGGGCTCCGCCCCTGGGCCAGGAAACAGAATCCCCAGGGTGGGGGGGGTTCCATGGGGTTCACTGGGCCTGGTGGGGGTGCCTCGGGCTCCCAGCAGAGCCGGGAGGATTGACAGGTCTTCTGAAGGCTGCACACCCGTGCAGGCGGGGCGGCCGCGGAGAGGCAGACACGGGGGAGCCCCTTATTTCAGAGCTGGAGGCAGGCCTGTCACTGGCGCCCCACTCAAGGCTCCGTCAGGAGACGCATCAGGGCCTCAGGCAGCCTCTGCAGCAGGCGGGGCGGGGGGCGCTCCTCAGCCGCCTGCCTCCCAGAGGGCGGAGGGGCGTCAGTCAGCCCGAGCCTGTGTCCGCAGAGGCTGAGCCTGCGGGCCAGCGGGTTTGTGCTGTTTCACAGCCTGACTTCGCGCCAGAGCGGCGCCTCCCCCTCCCTCCTGCTCCCTCAGGGCAGAGCACACCCTCCTAGTTCGGCCAGGCTCAGGGGTTGAGCATTGACCCAGGAACCGGGAGGTCACGTTGGATTCCCGGTCAGGGCACATGCCCAGGTTGCGGGCTCCATCCCCAGTAGGGGGCGTGCAGGAGGCAGCGGATCAATGACTCTCTCTCATCATGGATGTTTCTCTCTCTCTCCCTCTCCCTTCCTCTCTGACATCAATAAAAATGTAATAAATACATCCTAAGTAAAGGCCTCCAGGGTTTTCCCACGCAGGGGACCGGCCTGGCGAGAAGGGGGAGCTGTCACCAGGGGCCTGCACCAGGGCCTTCCAGTACCGTGGCCTCCAGGGGACCTGGATTCCTGGGGAAGCCAGCGTGCACCCCGGCAGCCCAGGATCCTCGGGGTGGCCACAGGCCCTTTTGTCTACCTGTAGACGGCCTGCAGACCCCACCCCACCCCCAAGCTGTCCCCAGATCCTGAGCGGCAAGTGGAGACCAGGGCAGCGCTAAGGGTGGCCGCCAAGCAGCACCCAACACCCCTTCTGAGAGCGGGAAGGATGGGGGGACCCTGTACCTTATCCAAACCGGGACCATCCAAACCGGGACCATGGGCACGGAGGGGACTGTGCTGACTCTCCAGATGGAGAAAACCAGACCATCCGGAGCGCAGAAGACCTGCCGGGTCATTAAAGCGAGGCCACACTGCGCCCAGGCAGGTGCCGGGAGCCGCCTTGACCGCAAATACCGCTCCGGGCTGCGCGGGCGGAGTGATTCAGCGCGTGTGTGCCCTCCGCGTAGGCCTGCGCGCTTCTCCTCCGGTCCCCAGTGGCAAACACCTCCTGCCCACCGGGCTTTATTAGGCAAACTCACACCTACCAGCCCTCCCCCGCACCCCCACCGAGGCGGGCATCCCCCCGGCTGGGAGAGCGAGAAGATGCGAGGCTGTAGGTGAGCGCGCGCCCGCTGTTGCAATTTATTTTTCGCAACTTGAAGACGCTGAGGCATCCTGGGTCCTGCCGCAATAACCAACCTCAGCCCGTTCCGCTCCGAGCCAGGTTTTTGCTAAACAAACATGCCTGTCGTATGAAAGGGAATACAACCACTTCAGGGAACTCGGGGAAAGAAAAAGAGTCCAATAAACGAAGCTTCGCCTATGACCCGGCCGGGCGAAGACACCCGCAGCTCATCATTCGGGCACGTCCTCTCATTGTCTTTAATGCCCTTTGCCCCGCGGCCCCTTTCCATCCGGCGGCTTATTTGGTTACATTGTTGCCACCGCCTGATACTCTGTTACCTGTTGGGTGTTTGTTCCCGCAAGCGTTCTCTGTATGTACTCGTAGCAAACATTATTTTTAATGACTGTAATATTCCTTCAACTGGATACACCGCCGTTCTCTTAAACGTCCCCCATGTTCAAGCACTTAGGTTGTTGCTAATTATTTTGCTAAAAATACATACTTTTGTACTCAGGATTACTTCCTCAGGATGGAGGCCCAGAAATTAAATTGTGGGTGGAAGGGAGCATTTTTTGAGCACGTGACTCGTGTTGCCAACTGCCCACTCTCCGGGGCCCCGCTGCGCCCAGCACGCTGTGTGCGCGGCTCGCGGCCCTACAGCGCCCATCGGACCCCGCGGTGTGCCAATGCCGCTCCCCTTATTCGCGAGAAGGGGCGCTTTGCGTTAATGTGCGTTCCCTTCATGACTGGTGAGGGAGGGCTTCTTCCCCGGCTCCTCTCGTAACCATCGTTAGGCTTCCTGTGAACTGGGTAAGCACGCACTTGGTTCGGCCAGTAATCCGTGTGAGGTTGTGCGCGGTACCTGTTCCTTTTTTTGGATACGATTCCCCACCGTCAGGGCCGTCAGGGCCGTCGGGGCCGAGGCTGTTTTGGCCACGCGGCAGTTGCCTGATTTGCTTGCGGAATGCGGGATTTTCCCTTTTCTGGGCCATTCCACTGTCCTTCCTTCCCTTGTGAGCCTGTCAGGCATGTGAGCGCGTCAGGGAAGACAAATCCCATAGCCCTCACTCCTGTGGAAGCTAACGAACAAAATAAACAGAAGCACGAAACAGAGCCAGAGGCCTGGATGCATGGGGCAGACTGACAGCTGTCAGCGGGGAGGGCGGAGGGACCGGATGAGGGAGGGTGAAGGGAGGCGCCTAAGAACATAATGCAGAGGCCAGGCACACTGTGGTGAGGGCCAGGGGGCGGGGCAGGGGCTGCTGGAGGCGGGCAAGGGGGGGGGCATGGGGGACTTCTGTAACAATGGCACCGATGAGAACATGTCCTCCCTCTTACATTTTAGTGAGTTCTCAGGTCTGCTGGCTCTGAATTTCCGACTCGGGGTGTGTTAACACTGTGACCCCACATCGGGGGAGGTCTGGAGACCAGGACCCCCCCCCCCCCCATGAGCTGACGACCCCGTGACGGCTCAGAGTGTCAAGGGTAAGAAATCCTGCACGAAATGAAGGGTAAGCGTCTCCGGAAAAACCGGGTAGAATCATGCTAAGAACGGATCCACCCTTGGCAGGTCAGAGACGGCCACTTGTCCTACGACGCCCCCTCTCTCCTTTCTCCTGAACAGACTGCCTAGCGGGGCACACGTGGGTAGAAGCAAACGACTACATATCCCAACATTCCTTGCAGCTAGGTTTAGCCATGTGACTACAACTCCGGCCAATCACATGTGAGCAGAAGTGTCAAAGGGCAGCTTCAGAAGTCCCCTGGGACCTTCAGCTGCCACTCACGCCTTGCCTCTCCCTTCCTGAGCCCCGAAGGGCCGGTGTGATGGCTGGAACAGAAGCATCCGTTTTTGCACCAGGAAGTGGCTTTGGGAATCGAGGCCGCACTTGGCAGGTCACCAGGACGCACGGAGCTCTCTGAGGGACAGAAGGCCCCCGTGATCTGTGTCGAGCAGAGCTACCTTCTCCGTCCCGGGGGCTTTGTGGGAAAGGGAGAGATCAGCCTCTTCGTATTTGGGCCACCGCTATTTCCAGTCCCTGCGACATACCCGGGAATCTATCTGTGGCAAGTGGTGAGACAGGGTGTTTGTGAAGCGTTCTTCCATAATCCCCACGCAAAGTCGGGAGGATTAAACAGAATAAAATGTGGGAATGGTTTCGCGTAGCACTCGGTACATGGCAGGCACTCCATGGGGAGCTGGCCGAGCCCCGGCCCGTATGGCTACCAGGGGTCCTCAAACTTTTTAAACAGGGGGCCAGTTCCCTGTCCCTCAGACCGTGGGAGGGCCGGACTATAGTTTAAAAAAAATCTATGAACAAATTCCTATGCGCACTGCGGGCCCGGGACGCGTCGGCTGCTAAGCAGGACAGGCAGCGGCACCCGGCGGGCCGGATCCATGTCCTCAGCGGGCCGCATGTGGCCCGCGGGCCGTAGTTTGAGGACCCCTAGAAGTGGTTGGAGCGTCGGCCCGTGCACAGCAGACTTGTGGGGTCACGCCCTGCCCCTCATTGGGGTGCG
Source organism: Plecotus auritus (assembly GCF_963455305.1). NCBI lineage: Eukaryota > Metazoa > Chordata > Mammalia > Chiroptera > Vespertilionidae > Plecotus > Plecotus auritus. Next base: position 1,361,620 of record NC_137777.1, read on the forward strand.
TGCGGGAAGCAGTCAGTGTGTCTCTCTCAAATCGGTGTGAGGATTAACAACAACAATTAGCTGGCCGAGCGCCCAGGAGCCTTACCGTGCGGTGGGCACCGATCCACGCAGCGCAGACCCAGTATCTGCACCCTCCCAGCAGCCCACAGGGAGCGGGATTACGATTCCTGTTACAGATGAGGCAACGGGACAGCAGAGACCAGCGCCAGGGTGCCGAGGTCACAGGGTCGGGGCGGAGCAGGGCCCCCGCCCCTGCAGAGGTCACAGGGTCAGGGCGAAGCAGGGCCCCCGCCCCTGCAGAGGTCACAGGGTCAGGGCGGAGCAGGGCCCCCGCCCCTGCAGAGGTCACAGGGTCAGGGCGGAGCAGGGCCCCCGCCCCTGCAGAGGTCACAGGGTCGGGGTGGAGCAGGGCCCCCGCCCCTGCAGAGGTCACAGGGTCGGGGTGGAGCAGGGCCCCCGCCCCTGCAGAGGTCACAGGGTCAGGGCGGAGCAGGGCCCCCGCCCCTGCAGAGGTCACAGGGTCAGGGCGGAGCAGGGCCCCCGCCCCTGCAGAGGTCACAGGGTCGGGGTGGAGCAGGGCCCCCGCCCCTGCAGAGGTCACAGGGTCAGGGCGGAGCAGGGCCCCCGCCCCTGCAGAGGTCACAGGGTCAGGGCGGAGCAGGGCCCCAGCCCCTGCAGAGGTCACAGGGTCGGGGCGGAGCAGGGCCCCAGCCCCTGCATGGTGCCCGCGCCTCCTCGGGAGACACTGGGAACTCCGTGTTTTGGAAGCGGTCTGCGACCACTCTGCCTGGCGGTCTTGTCTCACGCCCCCCCGGGGAGCTTTTCGCCGTAGCCCGGGGAGGCTGCTGAGCTCCAGGATGAGTCCCAGGATGCATTTCCAAGCCTACGGGGTGCGTGGTGTGGCGCTGAGGTCCCTTAGAAACCTGTGTCACGGACAGGCTGAGTGATACTTGGGAGAAGGCAAGAAGGCTGCACATTGGGGTGGGCCCGGCAGGCTTCCTGGAGGCGGTGAGGTTGGGCTCTCTGACCTGCTGAGGAGTGGGCTGCAGGCAGGCGGCTAGGGACTCTACGTCCTTCCTGCCTCCGGCTCCCGGCTTCCCTGGAGGCCACCCGACTTCCTGGGCCGCGGGGAGTGGGGCGAAGGGCGGGGGGAGGTGGGCCCCATCACCGCTAAACGGGCTGCCAGCTCCTGCGGGTCGTTAGGCGCTAAAGAGGGCGTAAAAGTGACTTATGAGCTGGAATCAGGTGTTTGGGCATAAACACGCCAAGGCCGTGATGGATTTGCCCGGGTAAATAGCTTTTATAATTGGTATGTGTTTTTATTAAGTTTTAAAGGCTCCTATTATGCGAATAGGCGTCGTGAGCATGTTGGACCGGCCTGCCGGCTCGAGCCCGGCCCCGCCTGGCCTCCTCCCCGGCACAGGCCCAGATCCCTCCAGCGTGTTTCTGACAGCCAGGCTCCCAGGATCCCGAGGAGCCGGGAGGAGAAGGCGGGGGACCTGGTCACACATCAGCCCCGTTCCCAGAAATGGACGAGATTCCCACCCACGTCCCTGGGCCTTGACGTGGGCGAGGCGGGGGAGCGGGGTCTGCTCCCCGCTGCACGCCTGGCGCAGCTCTGCGGCTGCAGCGCCTGCCCAGCCCGGTGCCCAGCAGGCTGCGTGGGCATCGCGAGGCGAGTGCCGGGGCCTCCGGAAATGGCAGGGCTCCCTCTTGGGCTAGGGGCGCTCCGGGGCCTGGCACGCACGGCGCGCTCATTAGCAGCTCTCTGTCGGGAGCCCAGGAGCGAGCTTGCTGGACTGGGGAGCACCCGGAGGGGCAGACACCCCGTGAGTCCGGGCAGAGCAGTGGGCGGGGCTGGGAACTGGACGGCGAGGCTCTGAGTGACAGCTCAGAGGCCCTGGTTTCCGGCTGGGGCAGTGGGTAAGGGTTCTCGTGCCCGCTCGGGGGAAGGGAAGGTCCTTGCTGTCTCCTTTAACATCTGCTGCTACAGCCCCGATAGTTTGGCTCGGTGGATAGAGTGTCGGCTGCAGACTAAAGGGTCCGGGGTTCAATTCGGGTCAAGGGCGCATTACTCGGTGGCAGACTGGATCCCCGGCCCCGGTCAGGGCCTCTGCAGGAGGCAACCAATGGATGTGTCCCTCTCACATGGATGTTTCTCTCCCCCCCACCCCCGCCGCCTAGCCCCCTCCCTTACACTCTCTCTAAAAATCGTTGGAAAAACAGCCTCGGGTGAAGATTAGCAAAAAGAAGGAGAAGAGGAGGAATGGGGGGGGGGGGGGTTTCAGCCGGGCACCTCGCTGCAGACTCCAGCCCCCGGGACCGACCGGGGAGAAGGTCTTGTTTGGAAAATGACAGGAGCCGCAGGAAGCGTCGCCAAGCACGTCAGGAGGAAGGCGTGCTGCCCACGGTGCCCAGACCCGCAGCTCAGTCCCCTGGGACCCAGCTCCGGAGGCCACAGGCCCTCCCGCGTGGCTGCTGCCGGCTCCGCTCCCCCGCGTGTCCGCCTGCCGCTCATCGCTCTCGTCTCCTCACACGCCCACTCCCCCTCCTCCCCACTCCCTCCCGCTCCAGCACCCCTCCTTCTCTCCCACCCTCCCCTCATCGCACGTCAAAACAATAAACGTTTATTTGGATATAATTAGACTCAGCAAGTTGCAAAAATAGTACAGAGACATCCTACGCACCCGCCACGGCCCGTGCCCCAGTCACAGCCACAGGCAGGCCCGCGACGGGGCGACCTGCAGACACGGGTCCTCACCGGCTCTTACCTGCGTGCACTTGTGTGTGTGTGTGTGTGTGTGTGTGTGTGTGTGAGAGAGAGAGAGAGAGCAGGTGTGTGTGTGTGTGTGTGTGTGTGTGTAGGTATATGTGGGTATGTGTTGTATCTGTGTGCTTGTGTTATGTGTGTGCATGTTTGTGTGTACACGTGCATACACGTGTGTACATGTATGTGTTATATATTTGTGTGTACATGTGTCTTGTGTGTGCACGTATGTATATGCGTGCCTTGCGTGGTTCTGTGGCCTCTGTCATGCCTACACTCTGTGCAGCTGCCACATATGCAGGTGCAGAGCTGCTGCCCCTTTGGATGCGCGCTTCCCCCCTCCCCCACACCCGTGGCCTGCCCCCACTGTGCCCCCCAGGACTGTGTCAACCCCAGAGCCTGAAACCGCGAGCCGGCTCTTCCCCGCCTGCGGGCTGCCCTGGAGCCACGGCTGAGGTGCCGCGTGGACACGGTTCCTGCCCTTTATGCCGAGTAGGTGCTGGGCTCTGCATGCACCACGGTTGTTTCTTTATCCCGGCTTTTAAAAATTCCTGGCAACGGCCTTGGGGGCAGATCATGGGTCCACGGGTCCGGAGGGGGGCCCCACGGGCGGGTGCAGGAGGCTGGGGGTGCTCCGTGGGACCCCGGGCTGGGCCCCAGCAGGACAGTGAGGCCCCACACACTCGGGCCGAGGGGCGGCCGGGGGGACAGGGAGTGGAGAGGCACGGTGCCCGGGACCCGTCCACGCGTGGCACCCTGATTCCGGGAAAAGGAGGGGCGCCTTCTCGGCGCTGACCGCCTCGCTCCTGCGCCCCAACAATGAGCAAAGGCCTTTACATGAACCAGGAGCGGGTCCCGCGTCAGAGCCCGTGTCCGAGGGGGACAGGACGGGGAGGCGGGAGCCATGGGGAGCGGCGGAGGGCGGGCGGTGCCCCTGGGGTCCTGGGTCCCACAGGACGGAGGGTGGCAGGGAGCACGCCGCCCGTTTCGTGGCATCATCGTCGCCGTCTGAAATGAACGCTCCAACGTGGCTGGCGCCCGAGCAGATGATGCAAACGACAATGTGTTCAGGGAGCGACGGCCCGCGGGGCGCCTGCCGAGCCCGCGCCCAGTGAGGGTCTGTCCCGCGCCAGCACGTCCGCCAGAGCCAGGCTCGGGTTTGGGGGGCGGCGGGGGACAACCACCAGGACCACGAGGTGCCGGGGGTCCTGCCATCGGAAGAGGCTTTTCTCTGGGGGAGCAGCTGCTGGCCGGATGGAGCCGGGCGGGGGGCAGGGGGCAGGGGGGGGGGCTCACCACTTCCTCGGGGAGTGAGACCAGTGCCGGCCCCCACGCTGCGCCTCAGTGGCCTGCCTGGGTGGGAGCCTTCGGCAGGCAGTCCTCGGCAGAACCTGTCAGGCTCCCGGGCCTCAGTTCCCAGTTGTAGGGGCGGGGCGACGATGGCATCGAGGGGGTCTCTCGAAGATGCTGTGCAGTAGGACACACTGAGCCCCTCTGGGCAGGAGAGAAAGTTCCAGGGGGAAGGGGTGATCAGAGCCCCCCTCCCTCCACCCCACGGCCTCTGTGCTACTGAGCGGGGGGGCACCGGAGCCACAGAGAGGCCATGCGCCCTGAGTCCTGATGGGGTCACCCCATCGGAGACCCTCTAAGCAGAGATGAGCCAGGGGCTCCTTGGGAAAGGAGGCAGCCCGCACCGGGCAGCGCCAGGCTCACGGCGGATCCGGAGTCAGGGACCCGGTGTGGCTGCGCCCCGCTCCCGCCTGTGCTGCCCCCGGGGAGCCAGGGTCCCGGGACCCAGCTCCGTGCACACGGTTGGCGCCCAGGTCTGTTTGCTCAACACAGATTCTGTCAGACACATTCCCCGCTCCCAGCCCTTCTCCAAACAGATTCCTCGGATCCCTCGTCTTCGTTTTGGCACAGAAATCACGTAGTTTCTAATTTAAAACTGTATGAAACCACCCGCTCATCAGCATGCACGCGGCTCAGATGGTGTTTGGGAAATCAGCTCTGTCACTCTTGCCCACGCCGGCACGTGGCCCGGCAGCAGGGCTGGCTGTCGGAGCCCCCCACCCGCCATGTGAGGCCACCCGGCGCCTCCCCGCGGGGGGGCGGGGTGTCTGGCGGCTCCAGGGCTGGGTGAGAGAGCTGGCAGGTGGGACAGCGCTCCAGGCAGCCCCCCCCCCCCGGCCCCCCTGCCCCCCGAGCTGGGGAAAGGGGCTGCTGGCACAGAGCAGGGAGGAGGACTCGGGCGTGCGGGCGCAGCACCCTAGGAGCTGGGACCGGTGACGGCCAACCCTGATGCCAGGGCAGGCCCTGACTCTGCCCCCCTCCCCAGCTGCACCTCTCCAGCACTTCCTAGATACCGGCGTGGTGATGCAGGTCCCCGCCTGGCCCATCTCGCTCCCACCCACGCCGGGGGCACCACGCATTGCCCCTGACTGCCCATCTCCCGCCCGGGGGCCGTGGCTCCTGCCCTCGCCACCGCATCCCCCCTGCCCGGCACCATCACTCAACGTGATTAACAACTTCACGGACTAGCGTGGCATTATTTCGTTCGTGTAAAGGTCAACGAGACCTTCGCTGTCCAGTGGCCCAAGTTCAAGACCGGAGCACAGGCTGTGAGGCTGTGGACGCTGGGTCAGGGCCTCAGCGCTGCGGCCTCCACTGCCTCTGCTCCCCGGTGGAGGCAGCGACCTTGCTAACACTAATGCCTTTTTCTTAGATACACGCGGAGTGGCCGATTCTGGTGATCTCTGAGCGCATAACCATCTGGCCACTCAGTGTGGATATATACACATATTAGAGGCCCGGTGCATGAATTCGTGCATGGGTGGGGTCCGGCCAGCCTGGCCAGGGGGAGGGGACATGGGAGGTTGGCCGGCCTGCCTGTTGGTCGAACTCCTGGTCGAGGGGACCATGTGCATATTAGCCTTTTATTATGCGTTCAGAGATCATCATAATCTGGCCACTCAGTGTATGTCTTTACTGATCTGAGAGAGAGAGAGAGAGAGAGAGAGAGAGAGAAAGAGAGAGAGAGTAACATTAATGAGAGAGTCATTGATGGGCTGCCTCCTGCACGCCCCACACTGGGGATGGAGCCCACAACCCAGGCATGTGCCCTGATGGGAATTGAACTGTGACCTCCGGGTTCATAGGTCGACGCTCAACCCCTGAGCCCCGCCGGCCGGGCTACACGGATCCCTTCATCTCAGGGTTGTCATGAGCATGTGAAGTCACAGGCTTGCAACAGCTTTGCCCAAACAAGCACCTGTGAGTGCTTTTCCAGATCTTTCTCCAGAAGGGAGGCCCTCTGTCACCCTCAGCAGGAGGACAGCGCCCTGCCCGGCTCGGGAGCCAGGACACGAGGCGTGGGGCTAGCTTGGCTGGCGGGCCCGAGCGCAGTTCAGTGGTTGCGGGTGGAGTGGGAGCTCTGACGGAAGCGGACTCATCGGCCGGGATCGGGTAAAGTCTAAAAACCGTACGGGGACGATTGAAATGAATGGGAAGAATTTAGCCTCGCTGGGTCGCAGAAGAAAAATCGAATTGAATGGAATGAATCCAATAGAATGGAATTGAAAGTAAATTGGCCCGATTTGACTTAAATTGAGGAGTCGGTGTGCACGTGGGGAGGGGCGGGGCCGGAGCGCTGGGGTGGAGCCGAGAGGAGCAAAGCAGGAGCATTGGAGGCGAGTGACGGGATTTTCAGCGGAAGTGGAATTTCTGGGGCCGTGACTGCAGCTCGCGCTCATGTTATCTGAAGTCAGGGGTCCGGCACCAGATCCCCCAGCTGAATACACTTGTTCTCCGGATTTGGGGGTTCCGGGAACATTCATGAAGCTCCTACCGTATGCAGGTGCTGGGCTGGGGCCTCGAACCCCAGGCCCTGCCCCCTAGGGGGTGCTGGGGGCCTGTGGTCACCCCAGACAGGCCAGGAGAAGCCTCAGGAAGCCCGAGCCTGGAAAGGGGAGGAGACAGCCCCCAAGGGTGTCCCTCATTGGACACTGACCTTGAGGTCTGGGTGGAATGTGGCCTTGGCCACGGGGATGAGAGCCGGGAAAGCGGCGGGCCTTGGGCTCCGTGTCGTTCTGACCCTCAGTTTTCCTGTCTGTAAAATGGGGACGCGGGACAAGCACAGCTCCCTGGGGGAGTGTGTCAAGCAAATGGGAAAGTCGGGGTTTATTTTCTCCGCCAGCAGACCCTCCCCAGCGCCCGCTCCCACGCGGCTCTTTCCCTTCAGTTCCCCAAGACACGGGGTTCCCACAGCAGCTCTCAGAGGCCTCGGGCCGCCTCCCGTCTCCTGGAAGCTGGAGGCCCAGCTGAGCAACGATTTCTGGTCCTCGGCCTCTGCCGGCCGCCCTTCCCTGCTCGGCCTCCCGTCAGCGTCCGCCATCCCACCGGGCGTCCGGAATGGATGTCGCTCACCGAGTCTTCTCGTCCTCTCTGTGTCCCTGCCCTGCACCCCCTCATTCTCCAGGCTCAGCCCACACGCCTCCTCCGGGAAGGCCTCCAGGGCATGGAGACCAGGCTCTCCCTGCCTCAGGGCCGGGCTAGCTTCATCTCCCCGCCCAGAGCCGAGCAGGCAGGGAGGGTGACGCGGCCCGTCCGTCCGTCTGTCCGTCAGTCCACCGGCGTCTATCCCGGGCTGTGTGTTCGGGCCGTTTTCTTCTTGGTTGGTGTCTGAAGTTCTCCAAGGACTTTGAGACAACGCACCTTGGCACCCCCCTCCCCCCGCCACCCCCCGCCCCCCGGCAGCACCTGGCAGCGAGCGCGGCCGTGCGGAAGGGAGCGCTGCTGCTCTGGGCGTCTCGGCATCGCGTCTCCGTTATTTTCCCCAACTTGTCAAGTTCAAGGATTTCCCATCCATCTAAGAATGCCTTGGCCTTGGTTTCACGTTTCTAACAAGCACTTAGCACACGTGTGATGCCGCACACGCACTTCCTGCTGGCTCCCCTCCCCCCTCTCCCCCCCCCCGCCCCCCTCTCGGCTCCTGGCCTTGCCTGTCCGCTTCTGTTTTGCAGCAATGGGGGTGACGGTAATGACCTCCCGTGGGGGCTGCGGGGTTAAATGAGATGACGGCCGAAAAGCGCTTCCCTCTCCCAGCCCTGTGGCTCCCGCATAGCAACCGCTCCCTGAGGCTGGCTGTTGCTAGGACTTCTAATAATAATAATAACAACAACAATAGACCAAATATCAACAGACTCACACCACGCATTTCTTTCAGCTAAGACCAGGGGTGGGCAAACTTTTTGACTCCAGGGCCACAATGGGTTCTTACACTGGACCGGAGGGCCGGAACAAAAGCATGGATGGAGTGTTTGTGTGAACTAATATAAATTCAAAGTAAACATCATTACATAAAAGGGTACGGTCTCTTTTTTTTTATTATTTCAATAGTTTTATTCATTTCAAACTGTGCTCTGATACTGTGCTCTCCAGGGGCGTGTCTCCCTACATCACCACGATGACGTGTCTACGCATTCCCAGGGTGATGTCGGGGGACGCGTCCGCGGGCATTACAAGGAGCCTCTGGAAGATGGAGAGGTTGTTCCTTCTACTGAATGGGCGGATATAAATCCGGATATAAATCCGCCCGCTCAGAAGAAGGAGCTGCGGCCGTGTTTCCCGACGTTGCCATGTTAACACTGCTGCTGGTGAAGGAGCGGAGGGGAGAGCCAGAGAACCCTACGCTCTTTCGGATCCGCGGGCCGGGTAGAACAGCCGAACGGGCCGGATCCGGCCCGCGGGCCGTAGTTTGCCCACGGCTGGCTAAGACGTACCCTTAAAATTTGAAAATTCTAGGAAAATGGGGAGAAACACTCAATATGTAAATCATACCACTCCCCAGCATCCTCTCTCCACGCACGGCTCTCGCCCACCATCTTCCCTCCACGAGGAAGCCTTTAGCACGGTCCCCTTCCCGGCACTTTAATAACCCCGTCTCCCTCCAAAACATCGTCCGAACTTTCCGTTGGAGCCACGTCCTCACCTTTGCAGGCACCGTCTCAGCTCTTTCTTTAACAGAGAAGTTAAGCCGTCGTCGGTCACGTTCGCCGCAGACCGCGTTCCCAGCCCCTGTGTTATTTCTGCCGTTTTATCTGCTGGTTTAATTTTGACACGCAGGAGCAGATTTCCATTTTTATTCCGTCAAATCTGCCCATGTTCTCTCCCTGGTTCCCCGTATTAGTTCTAAACTTAGGAAATCTTCCATCTCCTGAAGTATGAGAATATTAAATTTTATGTAATTCTCACTTTTTGGGGGGTCTTGACTTTTTAAAAATATACTGACTGCTTATCCCGAAGGAATCCAGTTCTGAGCGCCCCCCCCCTGCCCCCGGCCTCCAGAGAGGAGGGGGTCCCACAGCCCCCCACCTCCGCATGCCCGTGTGCCCGCTCCCCAACCCCGGCCTCTGCCAGCGCTGCCCCCTCCCTGCCAGCGTCTCCCGGACCAGCAGCTGGGAGGACCCCACGGGCTGCAAATTTACTTCCCGAGGAACAAATGGGCTGAAATCACCGAAATGCTCAAAAGTGAGCCCAAGAGAAAATGACCTCAAAAAAGGGGCCATTTCCTGCTAATGCGGCAGCTCTGAACAGCCCCGCAGCGGCTCGCCCTGCGTGTCTAGGCCTCTAGGCCTTCCCACGTGCGCCCCTCCGCCCCCCGTCCCTCTGTCTCAGGGTCTTTCAAGTCCTCGTCTGCCCGAGGCCATCGGAGCCTCTCCCCTCCACCCTGATCCCCATCACCCCGGCCCCACCCCCCCTCTGACCCTCTTCCCCTGAGCCGCCCGACCGGAGTCCAGACTGTGCCAGGCGCGGTTCCCACAGCTTCGGGACAGCTGCGGGCGGCTTCCCAGTCCACGCCGGCACCGGTGCCGCGTTGTCAATGAATAAACAGAGGCACCAAAGACATGGCAGCCTCCACGGTCACCCAGGGCGTGCGTGGGGCCCTGGGAGACAGGCCCAGGCTCCGCCCGTCCGCCACGGGTGATGTTCCTGGCGCTGGTCAGCCCGCAGCACAGGGGCCTTTGTTGGCCTGGGAGGGAGGGAGAAGATCAATGTTTTGGGAGTGCAGTGGGCCTGGGGGTGCTGTGACCACACCCATCATTCCTCTCGTGGGGGGAGGTGGGGTGGGGGTGGTGGAGGCCTGGCCTGCGCCCCTCAACCTCAGATCTCCCTCCTTTAAAATACGAGGCCAGGCCAGGGCTGGGTGGCCGATCTGCCCCCACACGTCTCGGGCCTGCGTTCTGTTCCGTGTGCGGGGGGGGGAGGGGTGGTGGCTGCCGGAACCCAGCCCCTCACTCTGGCTCTGTCTCCCCGGCAGAGCCCACGCGGGAATAAAAGCCAAAGGAACAAAAAATGGCTCCCTGGTGGGGGCAGGAATGGCCCTACCCACCCAGACAGGCAGCGAGGGGCCTGAGAGGGGTCCCACCGGTGTGAGGCGGCCAGTGGGCCCTGCGGGGAGCAGGAGGGAGGGAGCCGGGCCCGGAGGAGGGCCTGGCGCAGGGAGGACCCGCTGGGAGGCCGGGTCTGCAGGAGGGCGGACGGAGGCGCCACGCAGGGCATTTGGCCTCCAGCAGATGATGGGCTCCCAGAGGCTCGCCAGGTGCGGGGAGCCTTCCGCCCATTAATCTCCTAGTTAATCACGCAGGACACTTGGTAATTAGCGCTCAGCCCCCTCGCTGGCCCGGCTCTGCCATCCCTCACACGCAGGTGGGAGCCCCGCCAGCAGCTGCAGCTCAGGCCTGACTCCAGGAGGCACCTGGCCGGCCCGCCGCCCCTCCCCGCCTCTCGGGGTGGGTCTCTGGCCCCGTGATGGGGGCTCAGGGCGCCCCAGAGCCTGCCCGGGCCTGGGATCGTCGTCGTGTGCCCTGGGCTTCCAGCCCCGCGGGAGCCCAGCCAGGCCCTGCGCGGCCTCTGCGAGGCGGGGGTGCACGGCCACGCCAGGAGGGCGCGAGGGTTCTGGAGGTCCTGCTGTCAGCGCCGGGGCCGCCCCGTCCAGGAAGGAAGAGCTCCGAGCGCTCCGCGGGCCACCCTGCGGGCACGGAGCGCGCTGGGTTCTCCTTCAGCTCCTCAGGCGGCTGCCTCAGCCATCAGGGCCCGGCCGGCCTGCGTGCTGTCTCCCTGGGGCGGGCAGCCGACGCCCTGCACCTCCACTGCTAAGCCCCGTGCCCACGCGGGGACGCCGGGTGATGGGGCCGCGCCTGAGCCCACAATAATCTGTGGCGCTGACAGCCGTGGGGCCACCGGGGCAGCGGGCTTGACGGACGGGTCCCCCGCCCCAGGAGCCCCCCTGAGCTTTCCCGCGGCGACCCGTTTAAGCCGCACCTGGGCCCCTGGCCAAGAAGCCGTCCCTGCCCTCGGTGTGGAGGCGGGGCTCCGCGCCCGGGCACACGGCCCGCTCGTCTGTCTCACCTTCCAGTTCTTTCTCCAACTCTCAGAAAGGCCCGCCCGCCCTGACTGCCCCCATCCCCGCTGTATGCACGAGCTGGTTTGGGGGCCGGCGGACCTTGGCTGGCGCCGGGGTCCAAGGGCAAAGAGAGGGACTCCCCGCTGTGCTCCCAGCTCCGGGCACACAGGAGGTGCTTAAAAAACACTCTCCAGCGAGTGAGCGGACGGACGGTCCCTGCACAGGGCAGGGCAGGTTTGATGGGGTCGCACTGGAGGAAGATTCCGGCAGAGTCACTGGTGAGCTAACCCTCCCTGCCCGCCTCCCCGAGCGTCGCCTGTAAAGGATGAAAGAAGCTGATTTGGCCCTGGCCGGCGTTGCTCAATGGTTAGAGCATCAGCCTGCACACGGGAGGGTCCTGGGTTCGATTCCTGGTAAAGGGCATGTATCTTGGTTGCAGGTTCAATCCCTGGGCCTGGTCAGGGCGCATGTGGGAGTCAACCAATCTCTCTCTCTCTCTCTCTCTCTCTCTCTCTCTCTTCCCCTCCCTCCCTTCTACTCTCTCTAAAAATAATGGGAAAAAATAACATCAGGTGAGGATTAAAAATAAAAAAAAAATAGAAGAAGCGGATTTGAAGGGCAAGGGCCCCGGAGCCCAGAGCAGCTGCTAAGACGTGTGGGGGGCCCTGGTGGGAGGGCCCTCGAGATGAGGCAATGCAGGACCCGCCTTCCCTCCCTGAGCTGGCAGCGCACCTTCCGCCGCTTCCCCGCGAGTAACCGAGCCGCTGCTCGGAGCTGATGGAACTAGTGCCCGGCTGCCTTGAACCCGGGGCCCAGGCCGGGTGAATCCACCCGGGAGGGAACACACGTTTTTGTCTCTGCGCGTGAGTGAGTCGTTTCATGCAGCTGACGGCCTGCTCGTCCCCACGCATCCGGGTGGCCCTGTCACCCCTTACCGTCCGCAGCCAGGGACTTGGGAACAAGACGCCCAGGGCCCGGGACAGGTGCTGCGGGGATGTGACGGTGCTGAGGGCGGAGCGGGCTGCTAAGGAGGCGTGGAGCTGGAGCTGAGGCCTGAGGGCAAAGGCAGCGCTGGGAGGACCTGGGGCGGACCAGCACGTGCAAAGGCCCTGGGGCAGAGAGGGCCGGAGGAGGCGTTGGGGTTGGGGCTGGGCGGCCGAGGTCTCGCCGTGGACAAAGGCCGGGGTGGCCATGAGACGGGAAGGGGGACCCTGCCGGCCGCAGGAGGAGGGCAGCGCTGATGGTGCGGAGAACACGACATTGCGACGCTGAGTCCCAGTCCGGTGGCCGTCAGTCTTGCCGCGCCTCTGCTTTCTTCTCCTCCCGGCAAACGAGGGCCCAGCGTGGCTTTAGGCCCCGCCGGTCCCGGGGTCAGAGGCCGTTCCCCGGGGAGCGGCTCCGGTTCCATCGGACCGTGGCTCCGCCTATTTTTACACGTGGGCTCTGGGTGTAAGGCCACGGGAACTCAACCCCAGTCCGGTCTGTGATGAGAGAAACATCACAGATCCCGCAAAGCCTCGGCCTTCCTCGAGGTCATCGACAGCAAGGAGCTCTGGGAGACCATCACAGCTGGGGCCACGGAACCAAGGAAAGGTGTTGGGGGGAACCGGGGGCAGGGAACAGAGCGTGGAGTCTAGTTGATCATAACAGGTCAATCCTGACGCTTCCATCGTAACAAATGCCTCGCCGGAGCGTAAGCGGTGAATGACAGCAGACACTGGGCGGGTGTGGGCACGCCACTATCTTCGAGCTTTTCCTGTAAATCTAAGACTGTTCTAAAATTACACTTTTATTTTTAAAAGCCCACAGCGAGTTACATCAACAAAAGCAAATCAGAAAAGGAAAGAGAGAGAGAGAGAGAGAGAGAGAGAGAGAGAGAGAGAGAGAGAGTCTTAGAGACGCCAGGCGCCCCCGTCTCGTTATAAAAATACTAATCCCATCGTGGGACCCGCCTCATGACCTCATCTGACCCTAGTCCCCTCCCTGAGCCCCACCCCACCCCCATCACCCCCCGAAAGGTAGGGCCTCCTGACTGGGAGACACAGCACCCGGTCATAGCAGCTTCCATCAAGCTGTGTGGCTCCAGGCCGGTCTCTCGACCTCTCTGGGCCTGGCTTCCACACGTGTACAACATCTGCGGCCACATCAGGGGTCAGGTGACCAACACGCACCAATCCCCTTGGCGGGGGACCCGTGGGTGCTTGGCGTTCACTGCGCACTGGGCAGCGCTGATCACAGACCCGAGCTCGGTGCTGTGCGGGCCCCACGTCCCGGATGGCCCCTCTCTTCTGCTCACAGCCCCCCACCACCCGCTGCACCCCTTGGTCCCGACTGCAGCCCCGGGGCGGGGGGTCTGGCGGGTCTGACGCCCAGTTTCCTGCTGGAGGAACTTGGGGCCAGGGGTGCGGGTGACCCGTCTCCGGGCCTCTGGGCTCGTTCCCATTCACCCACACTTCCCAGGGCCAGGCCCCCACCTCCATCTTCCTCCCGACTCCTGGGCCCAGCAGCTACCCCACCTTCCTCCTACTGACCCCTCACGCCCAGCCATCACCTCTCCCCAGACACGTTTCTCGGGCCCGTCTGGAAGTCTCCGGTTGGCAATGACCAACCACCTCGTGCCCGGGAAAGGCAGTGCCCGCCCCCACTCACCAAGTTGCATGGAGGCCCCACCTTCCACGTGGCCAGCCTCTGAGCTGTGTGACCGGGGGCAGGCCGCCGCACCTCTCTGAGCCGCACCTCCCTGAAATGCAGAGCTGCTGCCTGAGGTCCGGGAGCTCGTCCCTGCGAACGCACCCACCCCAGCGCCCAGCCTAGGGGATCCTCCCGACGCCTCGCAAATAGGTTTTCCCTCCTTCGCGGTGGGTCACGGGGCACCTGCAGACGCGCCCCTGCCTCCCGCATCGAGCACAGAAGCACCGCTTAACATATAAAAACAACGTTTTGTGGTTATTAAAGCAATAAGCATTGATTGCAAACAGGACATAAAATACAAACAGAGACAATACCTGGAGGAATGGTGAACCGGAGGAAAATTACGGACAACTCGTCCCCCGGAGCCATTAAGCTGGTGGTGAGTCGGATTGTAAGCTTCTAGGTCCTTCTCCTCCTCTGGAGAGCCGCGGGAGCTGCAGGCTGGGAGAGAGGGTCGCAAAGTGCCCGTCGCCACCTGCCCGTGGCCCGCGGCCACCTCTGCAGGCCACTCCCCCGGGGACACCCCCCCACCCCCCCACCCCACCGCACCCCGTCAATAAACCCGAATCCGACCGTCCCGTGCCGCGGCAGCCCTCTGCGTCTGTGACCCATGTGCCCATGGGCTGCGTGCCCGTCCTGCCGCCGCTGGTGTTGGGTTCATCGCCAGCTTTGCACACACAGAGGCTGAGCACTGACTGAGCCCTGAGCGAGCGGCCGCCCGCCGCCCGCCGCCCGCCACCCGCCACCCGGCCAGCTGCTCTGGGCGAGACATCCAGGAGGAACGGCTGGTCAGGGGAGTGAGCGTGTCCTCGAGGGCAGTGACACCCCGACCTCAGTGGGGGGGCCTGGTCCCAGCCCTCGCAGCCCCTCGGGTCAGCCGGGAGGCCGCGGAGGCCGACGCCGCGGGCGATGGAGTTTGGGCTCGGAGGCGGGGCCGCGTGGCTGCGGCTGCTTCCCGTTCCTTCCCGGGAGTCGACGTGTTGGTGTTTGTGTCCGTTTTTCTTTGGGGATTTTTTATTTAATAGCTACTTGGAGCTCATCCTTGTGTGACAGTCAAAGGGGTGTCCTGGAGTTCCCACTCCGGGGGAAACGGACAACACACACACACACGTGCAGACACGTGCACACACTCAGACACGCTTGCATGCAAACACACACATGCACACATGCATACACACAGGCACATGTATACATATGTGTGCTTACACATGCTCCCTGGCAGACATAGGCACACACAGGCACATGTATGCATCTGTGTGCTTACACATGCTCCCTGGCACACGCAGGCACATGTATGCATCTGTGTGCTTACACATGCTCCCTGGCACGCACAGGCACACACAGGCACATGTACACATCTGTGTGCTTACACATGCTCCCTGGCACGCACAGGCACACACAGGCACATGTACACATCTGTGTGTTTACACATGCTCCCTGGCACACACAGGCACACACAGGCACACACAGGCACACGGGCCCAGGTTTCGGTGACCTGAGTACCTGGAGAGGGGCCCAGGCTGGGAAGTAGGCGGACGGCTGACACGGGACCGTGGACCCACAGCCTGCATCGCACCCTGGTCCTGCTCTCGGCCCCCCAGGAAGCCTGGGGGCTGGAACCGGCTGGAGACATACAGGGCCCAGCGCAGAAGGAAACCAGGGGCCTGCTTCAGAACAAAGACCATCAGCACAGCAGCAGAGCATTGACCGCGGAGCCTGACCTGCTGATCCCCTCTCCCTCCTGCCTCGGTTTTCCCGTCTGTGAAGTGGGTAGATTCAACAAGAGCCCGCCGTGGCGGCTGCATCCTTAACGCCACCCGGAAGGAGAGCAACTGGACCCCGGCACCCAGAGGATGCACCCCAACTTCAGGGAAGTCGACACCTGGGGGTGCAGGGCTCTTAGAACTGGACAAACACGGTCGTGGAAGGCCCGATGGCTGCTCGGGATCGGCGTGCGCAGGGAGGGCCCTTGGGGCGGGCGGGCGGGCGGGCGGGCAGGCGTGCAGGGGCTCTGAGGAGCCGCATGCTCACTCCCAGCTCCCGCACAAACAGCCAGCAGCCTCTCTCCCTCCGCCGGGTCCAATGAGTCGCTCACGCGGCCCTTTTAAGTCCGCAGGCCGGGGCCGCGCTCAGCGTGGAGGGTCAGGGATGACACGTGGGGTCTCTCCAACTCGGGCTTCCTGGGGTGATGGGGCCAGAGGTGGCCGGATGCCGGGGCTTAAAAGGCAGCCGCGGGCCGGGATGAGAGAGACCAGGCCACAGGGGAGAGGAGGAGGGCCCGAGCAGCGGCACGTGAGGGCCTCGGGCGGACCCAGGCTGGCTCTCTCCGGGGGGCGGTCCCCAGCCCTGGGGACAGCCGAGCCCAGGCCCCGAGTCCAGGCGTAGATGCCGCCTGGAGGGAAGCTGTTTGCTATTCTGTCCCTGGCCCCTCGCAGCTGGCGCGCCCGGAGCGGGGAGGGGCCGCCCTAATTGCTCTAATGGTTTGTAATCAGGAGCAATGGGGTGTTTGCACACACACGGAGCGGCAGGTGTGGAAGGCACATCCCCGGGGCTCCTGGGGGCGCCTCCTGCCGCCGGCTGAGGAGCAGGGTCCCCCGCCCGGGAAGAGCCAGGTGTCCGCACGTCCGTGGAGCGGATCCCAGATTGCCGGTCCCCAGCAGAGCAGCTGCGTCCGCCGGGGCCTCCCGGCCTCTCAGGGAGGGGCTTGGAGAAAGGACAGCCTGCCACCTGCACCCCGGGGACCCACTCACCACAGAGCTCGGGTTCCGAGTGGCACCGGGGGCTCGCCACCTTCCTGTTCCTGCCGGAACCTGTCGGGGATTCGCCCTCTGTGCAGACTTCCGACCGCCCCTGCGGTAGCCCGAGCCCGGCACGGGGACCCCCCACCCCCACCCCCACATCCTTCATGCCTCCGCCAGAGCTCTCCGTCTCTAAATCATTCCTGGCCGCCCCCAGGAGACTCAGGTCACCCCGCACCTCCAGCACGACCCCCACACCCACCACACCTCCAGCATGACCCCCACACACCCCACACCCACCGCACCCCCACACACCCCACACCAACCACACCTCCACACACCCCACACCCACCGCACCCCCCACACACCCCACACCCACCGCACCCCCCACACACCCCACACCCACCACACCTCCACACACCCCACACCCACCACACCTCCACACACCCCACACCCACCGCATCTCCAGCACGACCCCCACACACCCCACCTCCACACACCCCACACCTCCACACACCCCACACCCACCGCACCTCCAGCACGACCCCCACACACCCCACCTCCACACACCCCACACCTCCACACACCCCACACCCACCGCACCTCCAGCACGACCCCCACACACCCCACCTCCACACACCCCACACCCACCGCACCTCCACACACCCCACACCCACCACACCTCCACACACCCCACACCTACCACACCTCCACACACCCCAGACCCCCCACACACCCCATACCCCCACACACCCCACCTCCACACACCCCACACCCACCACACCTCCACACACCCCACACCCACCACACCTCCACACACCCCACACCCACCGCACCTCCACACACCCCACACCCACACCTCCACACACCCACACACCCCACCTCCACACACCCCACACCCACCGCACCTCCACACACCCCACACCCACCGCCAAGTACTCGCCCGCCTGAGATGCTACCGGCCCCGGGTGCAGGGACAGAGGGGTGTGGCCGCACCGGCCGGGGTGCGAGGTGGGCAGTGAGCCTCGGGAACCTGTCCTTAGGAGAAGCAAGGTGGCCAGCGGGCAGAGAAGCGCCATTGCCCCAGGGCCGGGGCCCGGCCAGCAGGCAGGAGCGAGCATGCGGTCGCCGTGAGCATGAAGCAGCGCCGGAGCCCGGGGCGGGCACTCGGGGAGAACACCCCGAAGCTGAGGGAGGACAGGGTCTGGAAGGGGGGGACGGGCTGAGGGGAGACTCTGGATACCAGCCAACCTTGTGCGTGCGGACACAACAGAACTAAACCCTCAGAAACCATCGCTGGACTTAAAGGCAAAGCAAAGCCAGTGACCCCGCGCCGCCCCGGGGCCGGCTGCGCAGCCCGAAGGAGCCATGGGCGGTCGCAGCAGCGATTCCACGGCGCTGCTAGGCGCCTGGGCGTGTCCCTCGGGACTGTGCTTGTCTACGGCGGTGGTCGGCAAACTGTGCCCCGTGAGCCACATGCGGCTTGCGAGCCGCGGTTTGCCGCTCTGTTGACTAACGAGTTTGCCGACCACTGGACTAGACTAAATGTTACCGTGTGGCTGGAAGCTGTGAGGATTAGGCCATTGTGGCATATTGTGTGCAAAGAGGTAAAGGGTGGTATAGGACAGTGGTCGGCAAACTCATTAGTCAACAGAGCAGCAAACCGCGGCTCGGGAGCCGCATGTGGTTTGCGGGGCGCAGTTTGCCAGCCACCGGTCTAAGGAGAAAGCAAGCACGCCATGACCGTGACCTCGTTGGGGCGAAGTGTGTCAGCGTGTGAGCGGAGACCCAGGCGCAGAGGTGACCTTGTAAGCCCACATTGGACTTATTTTTTTTTAACCTTTAAAAGGAAAACTGTGTCGCTGCCTGAGGAGGGCTCAGAAACGAAGAACGATCCAGGAGAAACGGTTTTGTGACCCCCCCAAGCCCCTCGCCAGCACCCTGTGGCGGGACCCTGGGCCCCTTGGAGACGTGGCAGGTCGGGCCGGGCGGGACCGGGAGCCCGCAGCAGCAGCACAGACCGAGGGCAGGACGTGGCCGGAGACGCCTGGACTCGGGGACCAAGAAGAAGAGGGAAAAGACGGGAAGTCTAAGGACCCACCAACAATGACACCCATCAAATCTGTCCCAATTCCTGATTCACTCAAAACCACAGGGCGGGGGACCCGAGGGTGCAAGAGAACCAACTCATTTTTTAAAATACATTTTTTTAAATATATTTTATTGATTTTTTACAGAGAGGAAGGGAGAGGGATAGAGAGCTAGAAACATCGATGAGAGAGAAACATCCATCAGCCGCCTCCTGCACACCTCCACCTGGGGATGTGCCCACAACCAAGGTACATGCCCTTGACCGGAATCGAACCCGGGACCTCTCAGTCTGCAGGCCGACGCTCTGTCCACTGAGCCACACCGGTTTCGGCTTAAAATACATTTTTATTGAGGTCAGAGAGGAAGGAGAGGGAGAGAGAGAGAAACATCCATCACGAGAGGAACACGGGTTGGCCGCCTCCCGCACGCCCCCTGCTGGGGATGGAGCCCACAACCCGGAACACGCCCCTGACCCGCAATCCAACTGTGACCTGTGGGTGCATGGGTCGACACCGAACCGCTGAGCCACACCGGCCGGGCTGAAAGCAATTTTAATAAAAATCATGCAGAAACCATTTGTGAATGCATCCCGGGGACCTGAACCCTGAGGACACGCGGGCGCTCCCAGGGCTCCCTCCTCCCCGGCGAAGGGGCGGGCGATGGGCAAGCCTCCTCTCGGCGATGCTCTGCGAGATGTTTGCGGTGAGAAATGAGGCGCCCTCCGTGGGGTGACGTGGGAACGAGCCTCGTTTATAACCGTGAGCGAGCGCGGCGGGAGATCAGGGCCTCCGGCGGGCCGCCATTTGTTCGGCAGAGAAAAGGACAGAGCGGGCCTGTGCCTGCTTATGGCGGGAGAGGGGCCGGGAACCAGCCGCGCAGGTGTGACACGGGGCGTCTGAGGAGCAGCTGAGTGATGGACGTGTGTGTGTGTGGGCGGGGGGGGGGGCCACCTTTCATGCCTCCATTTCAGTCAAGTTATCTTTGAGGAGAAGAACGAAGTCGCCATGTTGCCACCTCCCCTGAGCTCACGACCTGGGTCTGGTCATCCCCAAGGCGGCACCACCATGGAGAACAGGCCCGGAGCGCCACCACCACAGACGGGTGCCCCTGGGACGGGCAAGGCCCAGGCAGCAGCCAGGCATAGCCCTGGGGTCCCGCCTTCCTCCCCTGCCAGCCGTGCCTGCCCCAGACCAGCCACGCCCTCCCCTGCCCGCCACGCCCTCCCCAGACCAGCCACGCCCTCCCCTGCCCGCCACGCCCTCCCCAGACCAGCCACGCCCTCCCCAGACCAGCCACACCCTCCCCAGACCAGCCACGCCCTCCCCAGACCAGCCACGCCCTCCCCAGACCAGCCACGCCCTTCCCTGCCCGCCACGCCCTCCCCAGACCAGCCACGCCCTCCCCAGACCAGCCACGCCCTTCCCTGCCCGCCACGCCCTCCCCAGACCAGCCACGCCCTCCCCAGACCAGCCACACCCTCCCCAGACCAGCCACGCCCTCCCCTGCCAGCCACACCCTCCCCAGACCAGCCACGCCCTCCCCAGACCAGCCATGCCCTCCCCAGACCAGCCACGCCCTCCCCAGACCAGCCACGCCCTCCCCTGCCAGCCACACCCTCCCCAGACCAGCCACGCCCTCCCCAGACCAGCCACGCCCTCCCCTGCCAGCCACACCCTCCCCAGACCAGCCATGCCCTCCCCAGACTAGCCAGGCCCTCCCCAGACCAGCCACGCCCGCCCGCCACGCGTGGGAGCCTGCCCTCTCCGACTTGCCGTCACTCGCGGCTCGCCCAATTCACACGGATCATGTCAAGCACATCGTGCCGCTTCTGTGGTCCCCAAACAAAGGCACCGTGTGCTGCAGGGGTGACTTTCAGACTGAGAGGAGGAGAAACAAAACAAGCGGAAGACGGGGTTTTTTTATGCCAGCGAGAAGCGACATGGAAAACCACAGCCCACGTGCCGTGCCCAGGAAGCCACGGCCCAGCCCCCGCGCTCACCTGCCTGCCACGCGCTCGGGCAGAGGCGGGAGGGCCCAGCCCAGCCGAAGCGCTGGCCTCGGGAACAGAGAGCACCGTGCTGTCTCCGCAGGTGAAACTGGGACAGGTGGCGTCCTCCCTGCCCCTGCGATGGTTGTGACCCTTGGCGAGCCATCGGGATCCGAGCTCAGAGACCACAGACTTGCAGGTGCCACAGTGCAGAGCCTGGGCTGGCGTCCACACCCCGCAGTCCTCTCGGCTCAGGCCGCCGCTGCCGCCCTCGTGCCCACGGCCTCGCTCTCAGGTCAGAGCATCTCTGTCCCGTTGACACCCCCCGCTTCCCGCTCCCAGCCCCATCGCCCAGCCCGAGCAAGACTCCCCTCCAGGCCACCGCGTGGGGTCGGCCGGCTGCTGTGAGAGGGGGAGCAGGAGGGGACACCCCCCCTGCTGGGAGCTCACCTTGATGGGAGACCACTTTCTGGGCACCGTCCCCCTGACCGTCACTGGGGGGTCCTGTGTCCACCTGTCCACCTGGCCTCCCCGCTCGCCCGAGAGGGGCCTGGGCCCTGGGCTGTGCCTAGTGTGCTGCCAGGAATTCATCCGTGTGGGGGTTTTGGTGTTTGTTTGTTCAGTCCTCACACATTGATTAGAGAGCGAGGAAGAGAGAGGGAAAGACAGAAATACTGATGTGAGAGAAACTGATTGATTGCCTCCTGCATCAGCCCGGACCAGGGCCTGAGCCAGGGAGGCACCTGCGTATGTGCCCTTGACCGGAATCGAACCCAGGACCCTTCGATCTGCAGGCGGACGCTCTATCCACTGAGCCAAGCCGGCCAGGGCAGGAGTCCAAGGTTGGTTCTGGGAAGGGTCTGAGGTGTGGCGCAGGCCCCTGTCCTTGGTGCTGACGCAGGCATTTCCTGTCCTTCCCCAGCCCCGCATGGACATGGCGCACAGGTCAGGGTCCCAGCCCCGCGCCTGCCCCCGCCAACGCCCCAGACACGGAACAGCTGCGCCCGCCTCCTCTGGCCGCTCAGGTGCGTCCGCCACAGGCACGGCTCCCTTCCTGCTCTCATCCTCTCGCTAAACCCCGCGCTTTGCCTTCCCAGCTGGGGCTCGCTCCAGCCGGCCCTCCAGCCGGCCCTCCAGCCTCTCAAGTTCTCAGGCTGCACTCCCAGCCCGTCCTCCAGCTAAAGTGATGGCCCTCCATGCCCTGCCCTGAGCACCAAAGCGTCTCTGAGCAGCAGCCAGCAACCTCTAAGGGATTTTCTTTCTGATTGAACTCCACGAGCTGGAGCAGAGTGAGGAATGGCACTCAGAATCCCCTGAGCTGGGCACCTGGCCTGCTGACCCCGGCACCGCCGGCCTGCTGACCCCGGCACCCGGCCTGCTGGCCCCGGCACCCGGCCTGCTGGCCCCGGCCCTGGCGTGCTGGCCCCGGCACCCGGCCTGCTGGCCCCGGCCCTGGCCTGCTTGGCCCCGGCACTGGCCTGCTGACCCCGGCACCCGGCCTGCTGGCCCCGGCACCCGGCCTGCTGGCCCCGGCACCCGGCCTGCTGGCCCCGGGCACCCGGCCTGCTGACCCCGGCCCTGGCCTGCTGGCCCCGGCACCCGGCCTGCTGACCCCGGCACCCGGCCTGCTGGCCCCGGCCCTGGCAAAGCCACGGACCATCTTCCACGTGGGCATCATTGGCCCCACTTTACAGGTGAGGAAGGTTAAGTTCGTGGAGGCTCAGCAACTTGCCTAAGGGAGGAGACCCGAGACCCTAAGTCAGGCATCCTCAAACTACGGCCCGCGGGCCACATGCGGCCCGCCGAGGACATTTACCCGGCCCACCAGGTGCCGCTGCCTGTCCTGCTCAGCAGCCGACGCGTCCCGGGCCCGCAGTGCGCATAGGAATTTGCTCATAGTTGTTTTTTTTTAAACTATAGTCCGGCCCTCCAACGGTCTGAGGGACAGTGGACTGGCCCCCTGTTTAAAAAGTCTGAGGACCCCTGCCCTAAGTGCTCCGAGGTGCAGCCGTGGGGCGGTGCCTGAAGGAGCCCCCTCTCTGTCCAAAGCCCCTCCTTCCACAAGCACTTTCTTGCGATGCTGGACCTGGAGCCCCCCTTCCCGGCTCAGGTGGCCTCTGAGTCTTGGCATCAGCGAACACCCCCCCCCCACACTCACCAAGAGGAAAGTGAAGGCCCAAGCCCAGGTTCCCTGGATCCAGGTTCCTGTCCTTCTCACGCCCACCCTCCCTCTGGGCCTCGGTTTCCCCATCTGTAAAATGGGGCTGTTAGGCTCACCCCGCAGAGGGTCCACGTGGGTCACACACGCTCGGTGCCTGGACGGACACTTGGGCCGGAGTAGGTCCCTCCGTCCTCTCTGATTCCAGCTCCAGCCTCCCCAGGCCCTTCTCTTTGGATGGCAGTGACTGCCTTTGGGGGCGGAGCCTGGGGAGAGGGCGGGGCCTGAGGAGGGAGGAGGGGCCTGGGGAGGAGGGGGGAGGCCTGGGGAGAGGGCGGGGCCTGAGGAGGGAGGAGGGGCCTGGGGAGGAGGGGGGAGGCCTGGGGAGAGGGCGGGGCCTGAAGAGGGAGGAGGGGCCTGGGGAGGAGGGGGGAGGCCTGGGGAGAGGGCGGGGCCTGAAGAGGGAGGAGGGGCCTGGGGAGAAGGGGGGAGGCCTGGGGAGAGGGCGGGGCCTGAAGAGGGAGGAAGGGCCTGGGGAGAAGGGGGGAGGCCTGGGGAGAGGGCGGGGCCTGAGGAGGAGGGGCAGGCCCTGCCTTGAAAGTCCCTGCCAGACTGTGGTGTCCTGCGCAGCACAGACCTGTGGGGTGTGAGGCCGCACAGACCCAGGGCTGCGGCCGGGAGATAAGGAAAGCTTCCGTCAGCACAGCTGTGAGATGGAGTTTTCATCCCTTTTTTCTTTTCTTTTTTTTTTTTTGGAGCGGGGGGGGCTTCCTCCTTCAACTTGGGTATTTTCAAGCTTAGAAGTGACTGCTCTAATCGAACCAAGAGACCAGCAGCAGGAGGCAGATTTGCTCATAGAAAATGGAAAGTATTTTTTTTTAAAATTAGGAGACAGAAGGGGGAGGGGGACTTATTCTAGAAGCAGCATCTCATCTCTAGGTTTGATGGAAATGACAGGGCCCCAGTCCCCAAGTAGCCAGAAATTTAGAGTGGAGGCAGGGCCCCGCCTTCAGACCCTGCCAGTCAGGGGGGGAGGCGGGGCCCCGCCTTCAGGCCCTGCCAGTCAGAGGGGGGAGGCGGGGCCCCGCCTTCAGACCCTGCCAGTCAGAGGGGGGAGGCGGGGCCCCGCCTTCAGGCCCTGCCAGTCAGAGGGGGGAGGCGGGGCCCCGCCTTCAGGCCCTGCCAGTCAGAGGGGGGAGGCGGGGCCCCGCCTTCAGACCCTGCCAGTCAGAGGGGGGAGGCAGGGCCCCGCCTTCAGGCCCTGCCAGTCAGAGGGGGGAGGCAGGGCCCCGCCTCAGGCCCCACCTGGAAAGATGCCCGTCTGAGGAGGGTGGCCCAGCCGCCAGGGTGCTATGGGTGCCAGGCCAGAAGCTGTAACCCCCCCAGATGTGTCGGGCCTCCCCGCAGCGTGGACAGGTGTCTAGCTAGGTCCAGGCTGGGGGGCCTGCTGGGCCCCTTCTCTATGATTCCATGAGGGACCCTCGGCGCCAGGACCATGGGGCGTGCCCGTCGGGGGAGCGGTTCCCTGGTGACCCTCCACCTCCTCACACAGCCCGCCAAGCCCAAGGCCAGGCTCCCGGCCGCAGGAGACCCAGACCGACGCACGCGGCTGGGACAAAGGCAGGCGCCATCAGAGGGCTCAGCTGGCGGGGCCGCGGAGCAGAAGCCTGAGGTAGCCGGGCCGGCACTGCCACCCAGAGGCTGGCTGGGAGCCAGGCTGCGGGCACCGGGACAGTGCGGGGCCTGCCCGCCAGCACGCCACCGGGGCGGGGGAGGCCCCGCCGTCCATCTGCACACCTGGGGCTCAGATCAGCGCCTGAGGCCCAGGGCAGCCCTGGAGTCACCCCGGGACTGAGAGGCAGGAAGGCAGCCGGCCTCGGGGCTCTGCCCTCGGGCTGAGGCGGCCCACTCCTCCCTGGGCCTCCGCGGCCTCCCCGGCAGAGGCCCTGAGCCAGAGACACTCCTGTCTGCCGAGGCCCCTCCCTGCTCCCAGCTGGTCCCCAGCACCTCCTCCCGGCGCCCACGGAGCACAGGGGGCAGGGGACGGCCACTGCCCTGCGGAGATGTGTGTCAGGCCTCACCCAGCGGAGGGCACCGAGTGGCATCTCCCCGCGGCTTCCTGGCCGACCTCACCATGTCAGAGTCCCCTCTCCTGCGGCGACAGCTAACCCCTCTCCCAGCTCACGGACCGGCACGGGGATCCCTCACGGCCCGCCTCGCCTCGGCTGTGCCCGCGCCCTGCCGAGCCTTGTCCTGGCTGTGACACGACAAGGGGTGCCCACATGCTGGGGGCCGTCGGGGCCTCCACCTCACCCCCCAGGGGGCGCCGCCCCGGGTGGTCCGCACACACAGGCCCTGGCACCGAGGCGGTCAGACCATCCCTCTGGAGGCGGGAACGTGGCTGAAAGGAAGCGAAGGAACGGCGTGAATGCAAAGGTCCCCACGTTTATCAGGCGGGGGGTCAGGCCCAGAGCGGACGTGGCCTGGTCCCAGGACTCAGCGGGGTGAGCCCCTGTCTCCTGGTCCCTCTTCAGGCCCCGCCCTCTCCCCGCCCCCCCCCTCCCCTGTCCAGCAAACAGGCTGGTCTCTGGGCCTGGGATGGTCCCCACTCTGTCCTGGGGGCGCCTGGGAGGCAGGGCAGGGGCCCAGCAAAAATAGCCAGGGTCCCGGGACCCAGGCAGCAGACCTCCGGAGGGTCCGTGCGCGCCCGCCCCCCCCCAGCAGCTCCCATACAGACTGGAAGGAAGGGACAAAGGTCTCACCACGGACAAGACGCTGGCAGGTGCCTCACCGACCCTTCGCCGCCACCTCGGAAGGTGGGTCACGTTCTCCTGGTGTGCACAGGAGGAAACTGAGGCACGCCCCCCCTCCCCGCCGGCAGAAGGCAGAGATGGGGTGGGGGCCCGGCTGGGAGGGCCCCAAACCCAAGTGGTTCCCCCCGTGGACTCTGATCTGTCCCAACCCTCGGCGCACGAGCCAGGCCCCACGGCAGCCTCTCGGCCGCGGCACCGGTGCTGCTGCGGCCCTTCCTGCCCCGTCATTGTGGAGGGAATGTCACTTTCCTCTCCCTTTCCTGACGGGTCCCCTCGCCCCCTGCAGTTCCCATGGTCCTGAGAGCGACGGCAGGGCGGGGAGGCCGGGCGGGGGAGGCCGGGCGGAGGCCCGGTGGGTGCAGCCTCCTGCCACGCGTCCAGGTGCGTGGTGACACTCCGACTTCACCCAAATGAGGAGAATGCTATTAGACGAGCCACGGCCGAGCCCGCTGCCAGATGGCGGCTGTCTGGGCCCCGGAGGGGGCCGTGTCCTCGGCCGGGAGGTCACGCAGATCGACAGCCTCCTGCGGCACGTCAATGACAGCCCAGCACCGGCCCGGCACCTGTCCAGGGCTGGCCGGGAAGCTGGCACTGACAGCCCCGCTCCAGAAGGCGTCACAGTGGGCCACCTGCCAGCCTTCACCGCCAGCCGGCTGAGCTGTGGCCCCCTGGGAGGGCCCTGCGTCTGAGGGAGGCAGGAGGTGGAGGGAGAGAGGGACCCCTGCCCAGGAGCAGGGCAGGGGCGGGGGGGGGCAGAGGGCAGGACACGCCTCGGACTTCCCCAAAGCGAGGAGACCTAGGGGTACTGCCTCCAGCCCTTCATGGTGCAGACAGTGACCTGAGATCAGAGAGGTCCGTGACCTGCCCAAGGTCACACAGGGACAGGGTGAGCGTGGAGGCCAGGCTTCTGCCTGCCAGGCTGGGGCTTTGCCAGGCACTGACCCACCAAATGGCTGATTGCTAACCGGAGAGGAAGCATGAGGAAGGCCACGGCCATCCTCCATCCACTCACCACCCAGCGACTATTGACCCAGCCTCCCTCCGGCGCCCACGCCCAGCTGTTCATTCATCCATGTCTCCTTCCACCCCTCCCCCTCTGCTCCTACCCATCCACAAAGACGTGAAGGCCCATCTACCCATCTACCTCCCACCAACCCACCCACCCATCCACCCCCACACCCGTATACGCCCATCCACGATGAATCCTTAACCCACCCACCTACCTATTCATCCTTCCACCAACCCATCCATTTATCTGCTCATCCATCCTCCCACCAGCTCAACCACCATCTATCCTCCACCCACCTATTCATCCTCCCACAGACCTTCCATCACCCACCCAACCACGTATCTACCCATTCATCGTCCCACAAACCCACCTATCCGTCCACCCATCCATCCATCTATCCAATCACTCATCCACCCACCCATCCATCCACTCATCCACCCACCCGACCATCCATCCATCTACCCACCCATCCACCCATCCATCCATCTTCTCAGCCCTCTACCAATCTGTTCACATCTTTTCATCCATCCATGCACCTGCCCACCCACCTCCCGCCTACTCAGACCCATCCATGTATTTGTCTCCAAGCCCCCCGCCCCTCCTCCCTCAGCAGCAAGTGCTGAGCAGACACCTGTGGCCTCCTGGCTCTGGCTCCACTGAGGACCACACAATTCGCGCTGAACAAGACCCCACGCGCCGCCTGCATGGACGTGCGGAAGCAGGGATGGAGGGAGGGGAGAGGGGAGGAGGCAGCACCATTCTTAAAGGTGGTGAAGCAGGGCCATCGCATAGCGCTCCAGGCCCGGCCCAGGGGTGGTCAGATGGGCAGGGTGCCGAGGCCAAGGCCACGGTGGGGAGCTGTGACCAGGAGGACCCAGGGGACTCAGCGATGGGGATGGAGACAGTGAGGCTGTGGCAGGGAGGGGAGGGCAGGTCAGGTTCCCTGGACCCTGTGACAGGCAGGAGCCCAGCCTCACATAAGCTGATGGCCCAGGTCCCCAGGCCGCCTGACCCTGGGGCCACCGGGGACGGGGTAAGACCACGTACTGTGGGTTGTGGCCACTAGGGAGGAGCAGCAGGCGCCCCAGAAGTGGACCTGAGGGTGCAGTAGTGACATCACAGTGGGAGGCGTGACAGTGGCCCTCCTCCAGCCAAGGTCAAGGTCACAGGGCCTTTGGCTGGTCCGTCTGTTCCTTCCTCCCTTCCTTCCCTCCTTCCCTCCTTCCCTCCTTCCTTCCCTCCTTCTTTCCATCCTTCCTTCTTTCCATCCTTCCCTCCTTCCTTCCTTCCTTCCCTTATTATCTGATTCCTGAGATCAGCGTTTTGAACACTTCAAGCGGATTGGAATTAGCGGGACTGGCCCCACGTGGAAATACATTAATATTAGTGTGTAAGAAGTTGCTCCAGACAATCAGAACCTGAACTAAATTAAATTATTATCTAATCTTCCATTTTCTCACCACAGAGCCCTGCTTTCCAGATGGTGTGGTGGGGGAGAGGGAGGGGGCGGAGGGAAATGGGGGGGTGGGCGGCATTGGGCTGCTGGTGCCGCAGAGGTACGCCTGGTCCCGGCATGAAGTCCGGCTCTGGCCCATCCCAGATGCTCAGACACCAGGAGTCCAGGAGACGGAGGGGAAACTGAGGCACTGAGAGGGGGCCCCGCCGATGGCCAGGTGACCCTGACCCTCTCCACAGGGGGTCACGTGGAGGGGACAACGGGCAGCGGGCCACCTTCTCCTCTGGGTGCGGACGCATTCATGCTCACGCCCAGCCCCCGCCTCCTCCCGCCCTCTCTCCAGTCACAGTGCCCCGAGACCACCCAGCACAGAGGAGGTGACCCAGGGGACCTGCCCTGGGGGATGAAGAGCCAGACACCGGGCCGGGCGGCAGGGCTCAGTGGTTGGGCGTCGACCTAGGAGCCAGGAGGTCACAGTTGGCTCCCCGGTCAGGGCCCAGGCCCAGGTTTCCGGCTCCATCCTCAGTGGGGAGCGTGCAGGAGGCAGCCGATCCATGATTCTCTCTCATCGTTGCTGTTTCTCTCTCTCCCTCGCTCTCCCTCTCTGAAATCAATAACAATCTATATCTTTAAAAGCCTAATATGCAAAGGGTCCCCTCAGCAGTTCAACTGAGTGGAGTTTGATCGCTCTCTATGACATATGTTGACCACCAGGGGGCGGCGCAGAACGAAGGGAGGCCCCAGCCGGCAGCTGCTAGGGACCCTACCCATGCATGAATTTTGTGCACTGGGCCTCTAGTATATTAGAAAAAAAGGAAAGGAGGGAAGGCAGGAAGGCAGGAAGGCAGGAAGGCAGGAAGGCAGGAAGGCAGGAAGGAAGGAAGGAAGGAAGGAAGGAAGGAAGGAAGGAAGGGAGGGAGGGAGGGAGGGAGGGAGGAAGGAAAGAAGGAAGGAGGGAAGGAAGGAGGGAAGGAAGGAAGGAAGGAAGGAAGGAAGGAAGGAGGGAAGGAAGGAAGGAAGGAAGGAAGGAAGGAAGGAAGGAAGGAAGGAAAGAAGGAAGGAGGGAAGGAAGGAAGGAAGGAAGGAGGGAAAGAAGGAAGGAGGGAAGGAAGGAAAGAAGGAAGGAGGGAAGGAAGGAAGGAAGGAGGGAAAGAAGGAAGGAGGGAAGGAAGGAGGGAAGGAAGGAGGGAGGAAAGGAAGGAAGGAAGGAGGGAAGGAAGGAGGGAGGAAAGGAAGGAAGGGAGGAAGGAAGGGAGGAAGGAAGGAAGGAAAGAAGGAAGGAGGGAAGGAAGGAGGGAAGGAAGGAAGGAAGGAAGGAGGGAAGGAAGGAAGGAAAGAAGGAAGGAGGGAAGAGAGGGGAAGGAAGGAAGGAAGGAAGGAAGGAAGGGAGGAAGGAAGGAAGGGAGGAGGGAAGGAGGGAAGAGGGGGGAAGGAAGGAGGGAAGGAAGGAAGGAAGGAGGGAAGGAAGAAAGGAAGCAAGGGAGGAAGGAAGGAAGGAGGGAAGGAAGGAAGGAAGGGAGGAAGGAGGAACAGACGGACCAGCCAAAGGCCCAGCGGTGCAGCTCTCTCCATGCACCTGCCGGTTGGGTGGTCCGGCTGAGTTGGCCACCCCTCCCCCGCTGGCCACGTGCACCCACAGCCCGCCGTCAGCCCACGTGGGCCCCGCAGGTGTCCATCCTCGCTTATCAAGCTCCCAGCACGCAGTGGCCGACACGACCCCATTCGCCAGCTCAGGGTTCCCCAGGGCAGGAGGCCTTGGGCCCGGCCTGGCTCGGCCCCGGGTCTCACTCGCTGGGTCCGGGGCGGCGCCACCTGCAGGCTCTGCTCTGAGGACCCGCTGAGGCCCCTGCTCACACCGAGACCCGGGTCCAGGGCAGGAGGGACCCAGGGACCCGCGGCCAGGGCCACCGAAGCCCCGCCTGGACCTGCCCTTCTAACCGGCAGTGGGGGGAGGAGCCCGGCAGGAGAGGAGGCGGGGACATGGTACGTGAAGAGAGAGAGACACCACACATGTGCAACTTCCACTCCGAAACAACTAACTTCTCGCTGCATCTGCTCAGAAAACAGTCCCAGCTGACGGGCTAATTACCCTCCGAAGGGCTGAGAGAGAGAGAGAAAGAGAGAGAGAGAGAGAGAGAGGGAGAGAGAGAGAGAGAGAGAGAGAGAGAGAGAGAGAGGCCGCGGGTGAGGGCTGGGAGGGCCCCCAAAGAGGCTTCAGCTTCCACCCCGGCCCTTGCACCCCAGCTCCCCCGAGCTGTGGGCTCAGCAGGGCCGGCACCCACCTTTCTCTCCCTCCACTCCTCTAGCGCACCCCCACCCCCCTTGCTCAGCCTCTGCCCTGCTTCCTGCTGCCTCCAGCACCTCCCCCCTCCCCCGCCCTTTCCCTCACTCTGCTCGCTCTCCAGCCGCTCTGGTTGCCCAGTCTGGAGTTAGGGGCAGACGCCCGCCCTGCGCCTCAGGGGAGGGGGACAGGTGGGGGGCATGGGAGCAGTGAAGAGAGCCTGCACGGAGCCCCAGACATGGCTCACAGTGGCCACGCCTGGAAGAGCCGTCATGAGAGTCAAGACCAAGGTCAAGGGCCGAGGCTCTGGTGGAGGCCACAGGGCTGCAGGCTGGAAGAAGCCGGGGCTGGGGGCTCCAGGCGGGGAGCCCAGGCTCTGGCAGCAGGAAGGCAGGGCAGGGCTTTGTGAACGGACAGCGCACAGGCCCGGGCACTACCGCCGGGGACGGGCCTCCGGCAGCAGGACTGGCGTGTTTCCCACCGAAGGATAAGGGTCCTGGGGCCTCATTCCATGTGGGAATTTCTCCCATCCGGTGCCTTCCCCCAGGGGGGCCCCCACAAAGGCTACCCTCACCCCCAGGAGGAGTGCAGGGAGGGGACCCTCCGTGGCCAGCTGGCCCTGGACCACCTGGGAGACGACCCTCCAGATGAGGGACAGGTGAGCCCCTCGGGATCCTGGGGCAGCTCCACGAGGAGGGCGCCATGCTCTCCCTCACATCGCAGGCGGCGACCGAGAAGAGGGACACTCGTCCACGGCAGGAGGACGAAACCGGACCAGCAGTCGCCGCGAGTGGGGAGGCGGGGCTCCGGGCTCGGGGTCTTGCTGTGGGGGATTTGATGAAGAGCTGTGTCAACTTCCACTCCAATCTGCGCCGGTCCCGCCGCCGCCGGGATTTCTATTTTAAGATGCCGAGAGCACGCGTTCCGTGCGGGAATCGATACAACGCACCCAAACGTGGCACGGAGCCGCCGGGCCCCTCCCGGCCTCGCACCCAGTGCCTTTGTGCCCGCCATCTCGCCTCTTCCTGCCCCTCGGTGGGCAGGCCGCCTTCCAGGAACGGGCCTCCCCCTCCCCCCCCCCCCCGGAGCTGCCAGGCTCTGGGCTGAAGGGAGGGGCGCGTGAGAGCCTGGCGTCCTGGCTGGGGACAGAGAAACTGGGAGAGGATGCATGGACGGAGGCCGGGCCGACAGGACGGGGCGGGCAGGGACCCAGGGCAGCCTGGATGGCTCTGGGGGCTGGCGCTGCCCACCGCCGGGACCAGGGCCCAGTCCCGACCGCCGTCAGGGGCCAGGTGGGGCTGCCCGCCGCCTCACCCCCAGCCAGGTCGCCTCCTTCTGCCCACCTCATCCCGGGGCCTCTCCTCCAGCTCCTTCCTGGTCTCCACCCTCGGGCTTTGCGGGGAGCCACCCCAGCCCGCCCTGTGGCCAAGCCCAAGAGAAAGGCCAGCGCCCTGCTCGGCCAGGTGTGCTGCCCAGGTGACCCCTGCGGGTCTGAGTGTCCACCCCGCAGCCCACACCCCCATGGGGCCGCCGAGTGCAGAGGGGATTGCCGGCTGGCGGAGAACAAGATAAGGAATGTGGGGCCTAATCACTGTGACCTTTCTTTTTTCTCTGAAAAACACCGGCTTAAAAAAAAAAATCTCATCCATCATAAATCACCATTGCCCGGAGCCGGTGGGCGGCGCCAGGAGCGAGGGCACATTCATCTTGGTTTCAGGGCCTCTGACAGCCTGCCCGCCCCTCCCCTCTGCTGATTCCCTGTAGCACCAAACATGTCTTCACTTGGAATCCCCTTCTCCCCTCCAGCCGGCACTGCTCCTTCTTGCATTTCCAGGGAGCTCAGACATCACCTCCTCCAAGAAGCCCTCCCTGGTCTCCCCCCAAGGATGAGTTTGTTCATGACAGAAATGGACCTGTGCTGTCACAAGGTCATAGCCAGGCCACCTCAGGGTGGTGTTCATTTCTCCAGGATTGCAGCGTCCGCAAAGGGGCTTCCTGCCCCTCTGACCATGGGTCAGCAGCCTGCAGCCCACCGTCTGTTTTTATAAAGAAAGCTTTCCTGACGCCGTCATGCCTCAAAGCCCAAACTACTTATTTTCGGAACCTTGACAGGAAAGGTTCAAGGACCCCTCACCTTGACCTTGACCTTGACAACTACTGCCATCGGTGATGGCTCTTTCCATTTGAGGTTCAGAGATGGCCCCCCGACAGCAGGTCCTGGAGGCAGGCGGCTGGAACCAGGGCTCGGCCTCCCAGGGCCCCGCCCCCGGGTCTGTGCATCTGACCTCGAAGGCCAACCTCACACAGAAAGGCAGCCCGAGGCAGGCCCTCCGGGGCGGCAGCGTGGTCATGCCAGCGGGGCCACCACGTCTGCTCAGCGGGGCCAGCCCCGCCAAAGACCACCTCCTCCGCCGCCTCCTGTCCGGGTTGCCGGACCTCAGATCTCGGCTCACCGAGCCCGGCTGGGGCCTGGGTCGGCCTTTCGGATGTCTCCATTCTTCAAGGAAAGGCACCCTCGGCCCTGAGCATCACCACACTCACCCGGGACCTCTCGCGCTGGGGACTCACTCGGCGACACTGAAGGAAGAGTCCGGCGGCCCTGGCGCCACCTGCAGCCACAGGTCCATGGGTCCCCGTGGAGGCCGCCCAAGGCCGCCCAGCCGCCAGGAGCAGACGCCCACAGGAAGCCTGCCCGTCGCCCGCCAGGCCCGGCCCGCGAGGCCGCCGTTCCATGGGGTGGGTCTCTTTGGAGCAGCGTCACCTGCCAGCGCTGCCCTGTCAGGGACGGACGGGACAGAGTGGCCGCCGCCGTGCAGAGCAAATGCCTCCAAAAGCACTGACCGGGGGGACGC